>NC_061071.1:928727-1083596 GCF_021917145.1 Hypomesus transpacificus | reverse complement strand
ATTCCTATTCAAACCAACACACAAACAGTACATATAACAGCAGACCAAGTTCAGTATTTCGGTGATCAGAGTCATTAAATGGTCTATATTTATCAGCCACATTGCAAAGTAACTACATCTCAGCCACCCAGGCACAGTGATCAATACTAATAATACACAGTACAACAACAGCATCTCAACCACAAAAGTGGAACGTACACTGGTACAACCTTGGCTGTAAATCTGGCCTCGCTCAGATCGAGAAAGCAGTTTTCTGGAGAGAAAATCTTCACAAAGAGAAAACCCTAAGGCATCCCAAAACACTTGATTTAAAAGCTGTTACTATTGTAGAGTTCACTCATGGCAAAATGTTGAAAAACACGCTCTGACACGTGCACAGAAGCAACACGCTGGTGCAGGTGCCCATCATAACCATGACTTCTATGAGACAATCTGATTGGACATTGGCATGGGACAGCGATAAGACAATGCACCCTATGGGCTGACACTGAGGGTATGGGAAAAGGAGGCAGAATTTAGGACACTTAACGAGCGAGCCAGTGGGCATGGATGACAAAGAAAGGCTGAGGAGTGAGGCTGGAAGCTGGAGCGAGTCAGGAGGCAGTGGGGAGGCAGCCTCTATTCACCAACCACCAACCTATTCTCCTACCTCCTCACAGGCACCCTGCCCTGAATCTAACCTGTCAGTCACCTGTCAATCACTCCCAGGGGTAACAGCCGCCCCTGACTCTGTGACCCAGCCTACTCAGGGAGAGGGGGACGAGCGAGAGAGGGGAAGGAGGAGGGGAAAACAAAGAGGGGAAAGATTTATTCTCCTAGGCGGTTCATTTTTCTAGTACCATCCCTTATTACAGACCGCAAGCCTATGATTAGGAGGGCCACAATAAGGCTGGCTGGAGGGACGCATACCAATTAGATTTCTAGAAAGCACTCATTGGGCCTCATTGCCATGGAAACCTCTCCCCAAGTACTCCCCCCCCCCCCACCCATCCCACCCCCACCCCCAACCCCCTTCACACACATATGCACACACACACACAAATCCAAATCTTAAAAGAGTAAGACCGTCGAGGAACTTTAGAACTTTGTGCCTTGTGAAGGGTCCTCGGCTGGTTTCCCGACACTTGGTGAAGGGATGCAAATGAGCAGGGCAGGAAGTGTAGGGAGGAAATTGAATTTATTACTGTAATACTGTCAAAAGGTTGGTACCTGACCACGGTCACCAGTCTCACATGAACATTACATTTAGTTTATTCATATTACTGTATTTGCAGAATGCTTTTTTTCCAGCTTTGAATTGCAGTCTGCTATAAAACTAAAATCAAATACACAGGCTGTATAATGTACCATTTTATGAACTGCATTGACGCTGACGCCTTGGGAGGCTTCTGTAGGTTAAGAGAGGAAACATGTAAGGAGATTGAGATTGATACAGTCTCAATGGTCACTTGTAGGATCTGTATGGAGGGTGTGAATCAAATTGAATGGCTCGTTCTGATGCCTGAACAAACAAGAGTGTCCTTGTTACTGTAATGAGACAAACACCTCCAACCTATTATTGATTTCATTAGGATGCATGAGAAGGCAAATAGTTGATTGCATTCTGACAGAGTTCAAA
This sequence comes from Hypomesus transpacificus, assembly GCF_021917145.1. Taxonomy (NCBI): domain Eukaryota; kingdom Metazoa; phylum Chordata; class Actinopteri; order Osmeriformes; family Osmeridae; genus Hypomesus; species Hypomesus transpacificus. The sequence goes on along the minus strand of NC_061071.1, from coordinate 1,081,978 downwards.
CGAGATTGTCTTTACCTCTGTTTCTATGTGTCCCTGTGTCTGTCTCTCTTCCTTCTTGTTTCTTTCTCGCTCTCTCCTTCTTCGCATTGACTGAATTATATCTTCTTTATCTCATTCTGCCTCCATCCTGCTTGCAAAAGGGTTTCGTTTTTTTTATTTTTCCTTTTCTCTGTATGGCACCACATTCTCCTCCCCCTCAATCCACCGTTCTGGCCCCTCTTGCCCCCCCCCCCCACCTCCTCCACTCACAACCTCATTCTGTCTCTTTCCTCCTCCTCCTCCTCTCGAGAGGAGAGAGCCGGCTCCCAGCGTGTGCCTGTCCCTACTACGGGATTTCTTTTTCATCACTTTAATTAATTTCCAATCAGTGGAAGGTAAAACTAATCACGAGCCACATTAAACACTGACATCTCTGTTTAAGTCCTGGGGAGAGAGAGAGAGAGAGAGAGAGAGAGAGAGAGAGAGAGAGAGAGAGAGAGAGAGAGAGATAGAGAGAGAGGGAGAGAGAGACAGAGAGAGAGAGAGAGAGAGAGAGAGAGAGAGAGAGAGAGAGAAAGAGAGAGAGAGAGAGTGTTCATCTCCCTATTCCCAGGGAGCCTGCTCACAGTTCTACAACAGTTTTCTTTCAAAGGTTAGTCTTTTCACCTATTGATTTTGGTGTACATGCACCCAATCTAGCCAAACAGGCACACCATATTTGGTGGGTCAAACTGCATGTTTTACGACTGTTTCAAGGTGCTCCTAGCAACATACTACTGCAATCTAAGATCATTTTCTAAACAGATAACAAGGAAGAGGTGGAAAGAGAGGAGAGAGAGAGAAATAATGTAGAGAGAGAAAGAGAGAGAGGATAGAGAGAGAAAGAGAGTGAGAGAGAGAGAAAGAGAGAGAGAGAGTGAGAGAGAGAGATCTACTGTTTTTCTGAAGGAGGGTTTCAAAGAGGCAGCAAATGATGCGAGCATCGGGGCTGTGTGACGATGGTCGGCCAGCCTGTATTACAAGGTGTTTTGCATGCATATGCGAGGTAAACAAACCGTGAGAGGTAGGTAAACAAAATTACAGTGGTACAAAAGAAGTCCAGAGCGATGGGGAACTCCACCCTGTCTGAGAGGTAAACACAAAGCTTGACTGGATCTCAGTGGGGGGGGGGGGGAAACACAGAAAGGAGTCGTGTGGAGTCTAATGGTTATGATAGCTCACGCATCTGCTCAGCTAGATAATCGCAATGGAAATGTTCAACTGAAGGCGTATGCGAAATGACACAGTTTAGACTGTGTTGATGGTTGTGTTGGGACTGCTTGCATTGGTGGCAGAAAACAGGCCCTCGTCATGATTATCAATCATGTAATGTGGCCTTGAAGGTTCTTGTCACTCTCTCACTCTCTCTACTACACCCTCTCTACCTATATTGAGTAAAACAATTAATGACTCTGGCAATGACTGGCAATGTGAGTCCTGAATTTTCTTTAATAACCTTATAATTTATAATCAGTCGATAACAAAAGACATTTATCCTTCACGAGGACAGTCATCAAATAAATCTACAAATCTAAAAAGGCAGAGGTGGTGCCACGACCTGGGTGTGGATGTTTAGTCTGTGACTGAGCACAGAAGTGGCAACTCAAGAAGAGCTCAAGGGTGACAAAGTCCATATTAGAGCCCCTGGAGAGAGAAGAGGAGAGTGGGCTGAAGCAGCGGGGAGCTCAGGGGTGGCGTGTTTGTATGTGTGTGTGTATGTGTGTGTGTATGTGTGTGTGTATGTGTGTGTGTATGTGTGTGTGTATGTGTGTGTGTATATGTGTGTGTGGGGGGGGGGAGCAGTTGGTTTAGGAGGAGGATTATCATGTTTAATCTCTCGTCACCCAAGCACACACACACACACACATACTGACACACAACATATTTATATTTAGCTGGTCGCCTCTCTCTCTCTCTCAATCTTTCTTTATCCCTCTCTCTCTTTCTCTCTCTCTCTTTCTCTGTCTCTCTCCCTCTCCCTCTCTTCACCACTCGGACGTGACTCCACTGTGTGTGCCTCCTTAAGTATCAGTCAAAGAATCGAATGGATAATAAGACAAGCGTGGAGGGAAGAGAGAGAGAGGGAAGGGAGAGATGTAATAAGGGAAAAGACTGTGAGAAAAGAGAAAAAGTAAGAGAAAGAGAAAGAAAGGTAGAGAAAGAAGGAAAAAGAGAGCGGGAGAAAAAGTGAGAAGGGGAGTGAGTGAGAGTGTCTCCTCAGGGTTGTAAGGGGATTAGTCGTCCCATCTCCCCCCGGATCAGCCACTTTAGCGGGCGATGTTTGCTCTGATATTGACTACACCACATCCTGATCCCATTACACGCCAATAAACTGCCTCCTCTCCAGCCGAGGATCCATGGAGGCTGGGAGAGAGAGCTTGTACTGGGGATTACTGATCCTCATCCTCCTCCACCACTACTGCTGCTGCCAGTGATTAGCCTCTTGGCTGTGTTAGTGTAGCTTAGCTTAGCCTAGCCTTAATTTGCCTGGCCTAGCCACAGTTGTGGCCTGATTACATTGGAATCAGGAATCCGACTAGGTTATCTGAAATACCCTGGAATTTAAAGAACTGACTGGGTTATGGACAGGTTGGACAGGTTGCAAACCTGTCTGGGAGATTAGCTGGTTAAGACTTTCTTTTAGAATAGTTTGTTCAGCTGTGTAATTATGTTCTCTAGATTTTAGCACTCACATGATTTAGTCAGCTAATGACTATTTGAACATCATTAATTACTGAATATTTGAATTGACTATATCCCATTACATATCATCATGGCTTCAATAAGACAAGCACAAACTAGACAATAGTAATGGAAGGTCTTAGCCAAGTTTTGATTGTACAAGAGAATGGCATTTCCTTCCGCACATTTCTAATAAAAAATGTATTATGTATCTTTAAAAAAAGAGGCCGATCTAGTCTGTGCTCACTTCAGTTACAGATTCTTTTCCCTAACATGTTTTCAGCCCTCTGCTTTTCTATTGTCTGTGTGCTATTTAGCTTTAGTGAACAATGCTCACACACGGAAACATTCACTTCCACCTGCATCGTATGATCCGGACTGCAAATGTGTTTTACAATGAATTTGGTCAACATGGTGAAGTCAAGGCACACAAACATTCACACATACCGGGGCACACAAGACTGATATGGACTCCAAAACCTCTTAAAAGAGTCATGGATAGGTTGAAATGAACAGGTGACATTGTGTAAGACGACATTGCGACCCATATGATCTGACTGGCACATCGACTCTCTGGGGCCGGTAGAAGGCTTAGGAGGAGAAAGAGAGAAAGAGAGACCTCACAAAGATCACAACATGTCCTGTTGTGTAAGATACTGTCACTTTTGTAGTGTGCTCCATTTTACACGTTGGACTAACACATCATGAAATGACCTTGAAACTGCAGAGTAGCTAGGGTACCTGGGACTTTGCTTCAGCTTTCCTATTAGCCGTCTACCTGTTACTAAGGAGAAATAAGGGGATGTATAGAAAGACTTGTGTTTTACGACAGAAGACCAGAAGCCCGACAGGCTCTCTCGCCTCGGGGGAGACAAAAAGAAGCCGCTCCCTCCTCTCCTTTCTGTGAAGGACAGAGAGGCGAGTGTGGAGTTCTGGAGCTGAGGATGTCGGCATACTTTTAAGTGGATGCTCGCCGCCTGTCTCCATAGACCACTCAGCGAAGACACGGTCAGTCCAATGTAATTAGTGCTCCGCCGACGCCAAACAGCCGTCCTGAAACTCGGCAAGCGCTGATGCTGCCTGCATTTAGCATTTAAGCAACCCCCCCCCCTCTCTCTCTCTCTCTCTCTCTCTCTCTCATCCCTTCTTTTTTTCCTACAGAAAATCAAAAAGCCTGACATGCAAATGGACCTTATTAAATCCTATTAGCCGGCCTGTCACAAACAGAAGGGCCGGGGTCTGTTTTTTTTCTTCCTTTTTTCCTTTTTTTTGCAGGCGCTTTGTGTGTTTATATCGAGATTAGACAAGAGGAGCGAGGGATGAAAGCAGGCCCGTCTCCGAGGTAAACAGTGCCAAGATCATGTTGTGCACCGTCAAATCTGATGAAGGGTTTGGTTTTGACGTTGTTGCCGTGTTTGTCAGTCACTGGGTCCCTCATGAGCTCAGACTGAGACAAACAGAAAACATGAACATCACACATTACTGTAAAACACACGTTGTATTCTACTGTGTCATGATTGTGATAGTCCACGACAGCCACTGTAACCAACAAAACAACATGCTACTATGTGACTATTGTATCTTCCAGCACATGGAGAACCATCTATACCGCACAAGTTATTATCAAACTGTCCTCATACTGATGTTTGGCTATGTCAGAACCTACACCATCTGGATTAGATTATGAAATACTCTGGAATCTGTACAATAAAATGCATGTTTTGGAGTCAGTGTTGGAGAATTTCCAATGGATACATATTTGAAGAAAGAGGCTGGGATTATAATGGCGGAAGTTAGAAAAAGTTGGAGAAGACCTGCTGTACTGTAAACAAGCTCCACATGTATCCTGGCAACCCAGCAGAATGCTTCTACTCCTCCCAAGTGTTCCATGCACCTCCAGTCAAACCTCCCTGCCTCCCCCGTGGCAACTAGGGGACGAACCCTCCCACCTTCCTTGTTTCCCTGTGCCTCCCTACTCTTTCCTTCTCCTCCGCCCTTCTGCTGCTAGATTAATCCACAGGAATTAGGAGAGGGAACCTCCCCCTGGTGCAGATTCCAGATTCCATAGCCGTCAATGTGCACCTGCCAGGGAGCCCAAGTCTCCCTGGTTGGGTTCCCAGATTTCCCCCAGCATGTGGATCCTCGCTGAAGCCTTAGGGGACGATTAGAACACCCAAATCCTCCTCTTCCATTAAAACCCTCCCTCCCTCCCTCTCTCTACCTCCCTCTGTTTCCTCCTCTCTCCCCCCATATCATCACATTTTTGATGATGTGACAATTTCCTTTTCATTCACCTCCGAGTAAATATATATTTTTTTCACTCACTCAATCCATCACCCCCCCAAAAAGGAGAAAGAAACTGTCTTGCTCGATTCCGGATGAGTTTGAAAGACTTTGTGGACGCCATTCAAATTCTCCCCTTGCAGTTCCTTAAGTCTCTCCGGGCACCGCGACAAACGTTGGGATGCTGATATTTGGCAGAGGGAGGGAGCGAGGGATCAAGCTGATGAAAGAGAAACAGAGGAATGATGGGGAAAACTAAGTGCATTACAACTGCAGGGCTCTGTTGAGGAGTGATAGGGAATAAGGCCGGGGCCAGGTACTTCACATTCCTCTTTCTCTCTGAAACAGGGCCTCTTTTGTGAGAGGATGCCAAGGCCAGACATGCAGCACCTGAGTTAAATTCCAGCAGAGAAGACTGAGGAGGCGGACGAAACGCATCGCGTTCGGGGCTCTTTGTGCTTGTGTGTGTGTGTGTGTGTGTATGTCTGCATTCAGTGACTGTCCAAGTGTGTTTATGTGTGCGTGTGTGTGACTGTCCGAGTGTATATGTACATTTGAATCAAGTCTATGGTCCTATTAAACTCTGCCAGTCAATAAAAACAGCAGATCTGTTCACACACAAACCCCCAAACCAAAGTAACCCATCAATCACCCCCGCTGGGCTTGACAAAGTTAATATGGAGATTTACATGAAAATACCTGGCCTCTCCAAACTCATTACTCTGATTGTCAAGTGGCTCTGGGTTTTCTGATTGGAGAACCCTGGAGCACTGAGACACTGTCAGTTTGCTGTGTAATTGGTATTGGGAGGCTTAGCCTCAGCCTTTCTGACTACTGCAGCTGCATCTAACGACACTGACTTCAATGGGTGACTCTGCTCCAGCTCGCGTAGTGACAGGGGGGCACATCCATCACAGAGTTAACAGAACGACTTCTCTTTTTTTCCCTGAGCTATGTTATTACAGAGGCTCTCCGTTTGTCTTTTTCCTCCTCTCTCCCCTCTACCTTGCTTTCTCACTTTCCGACTCTTGCTCTGTCTCTCCCCCTCTCTCAATCCCGGGCTGAATGCAACGGTTTTCTAATATCATGACAAGAAAGCAAAAGAGAGAAAGACAGAGAGAGGGATAGTGGCCCTTTTCCCGCCTGTCAGTTTCTCTTCCGTCTTCCGCCGTGGCTAAATTGCGGTTTAGAAGACAGGAAGCGGGGCTCGAGGGACGGGACAAAGGAGGAACGCTGGGCTGACCAGCGCTCAGGTGAAATTGAATTGGAAATCTTCCATCTCGCTTTAGCATAACAAAGCGGCCGTGGGTTTTAGACAAAGGGCCCTTTTTAGTGTAGAAAATCAATCTCTTTAAAGGCCCCTGGCGTATTGTTCCTCCTGCCTTACAGGTGTTCCCTATACGCCGTTTAATGAAAAGTGTCAAAACAAAGTTGGGAGTTATCGCTCTGTCACTGTGCCAGAGGTATGCCTGTGTCTGCAGGTGTGAGCATGTGTGTGTTTGTGTGTGTGTGCGTGAGTCTACAGAGTGGTCTCTGTGGAATTGTGTCATACAAACAGCTGGCAGTTGTAGCCATGTGTCAGTCCAAAAACGATGATGTAAATGTACTTTGGATGCAGTCACTGTAACCCGGGGACAGGACCAGTGGGAGGCTGGCGTGAGTGACGGGGCCAAGAGGGACGACATGATAGGGAGGTGGTCGGGACAACTAGGGCCCTAATATAACATTGTGAGAAAAACATTTTTTCGTAAAGCGAGCCAACTGTCTTTTCGGATCTAAAGAGAGAGATCCTGTTGGTGTTGTGAATGTGCATGTTTATTACGGAACAGCACATCCCAAACAGGATACACGTGAGCTGGACTTTGGGTGGTGATGGGTCAAGATCCCATAGCTGAACCAGCAAGCTGCTCCAGGGCGAGGGGGAAACCAAACACGCCACGAGGACGAGACCGAAAACAAAGAGGCTCCGTGTCTCCTCCTGAGTGGAGGATGACGAGAGGAAGAGGAAGTATGTCGCTGTGCCCCCGAGGCCTCTGGAGATGGATACAACACCTCCTCCTACACTGCAGTGCCCTTCCTGTTCTGCTCAGAGCCACCACACCTCCTCCTCCTCCTCTTCAATCTCCTAATCTCTCCTGATGGATCACATTGACAACTGCATTGACCCACCAATCCCTTTCAAATCTTATGAAACAAGCTAGGGACAGAGACACAAAAAGAGAGAGAAAGAGAGAAAGAGAGAGAGAGCAAGAGAGAGCGAGAGAGAGAGAGAGAAAAGAGAGAGAGAGAAATAGAGAGAAGAGAGAGAGAGAGAGAGAGAGAGAGAGAGAGAGAGAGAGAGAGAGAGAGAGAGAGAGAGAGAAAGAGAGAGAGAGAGAGAGAGAGAGAGAGAGAGAGAGAGAGAGAGAGAGAGAGAGCAAGAGCAAGAGAGAGCGAGAGAGAGAAATAGAGAAAAGAGAGAGAGAGAAATAGAGAGAGAAGAGAGAGAGAGAGAGAGAGAGAGAGAGAGAGAGAGAGAGAGAGAGAGAGAGAGAGAGAGAGAGAGAGAGAGAGAGAGAGAGAGAGAGAGAGAGACAGACAGAAAGGTGAGGACCAGGTGAGAAGGGGCAGGGCATCCATGACAGGAAGAGCGGCAGGGTGTGCTCTGTCTGGGGCTTGATGAGAAGGGGGGGGGGGGGGGCAGCCCTACACTGAGCAGCAGCCAGGCTCTAGTCTGCAGTTTTCTCACAGAAGGACCTGCACTTAAAGCTGTTTGTTTTGATAAGGTGAGTCTCCATTTATCTAGGTCCCTCCAGCCTGGGTATTACCATAATAATGATTTAAGCTGTGCTAATCCCGCTTGTATTTAATGAACGTCTTCATTCTCCCCCAGTTGGGAGAAGGACCTGGCCCCTGCGCACGCCGTACCGGTGTCAATCCCCCAAACCTGGCAACCCACTGCCTGTGGAATTGCAGGGCGATAATAGTGCGTTGTGGCCGGGATGAGTAATTTTCCCAAGACTACGCTATCGTTGGCACCCATTCACGGTCGACCTGCTCTCCTCTCACCTCTCCCTTTAAGGTGCACAAAGGCACACATGGATATAATTTCTTCTAGTGTACAACCATTCAACTCTCCCGGTTACCAGTGGATACAAAGAACCCAATATTTAGGTTCTGATAATATTTGTAATGCACAGAGAACAATGGAGCAGACTCTCAAATCGGACCCTAACTCTGGTATTCATGGTTCATGAGAGAATGGAAGAATTCCATAATTTAAGCCCAACCCACCCCACCCCCATTTCGGCCACCCAGTTAGTTTTAGTTTTACAACCCCCTCCTAAAACACAACATACCATCTCTCTTTCTTTCTTTCAGCATCTCCCACGAGACCTCACCCCTACCCAGTGAGTTCACATGCAAACCAGTCTATTAAAAAGCAGTTAGCGGGGCCATTCAGAATCCCAGCAGCCTTTAGGAAAGGGGAGGGGGGGGTTCTGTCAGGGGAGTGTGAGGTTGCAGGGAGTGTCTGGTAGCAGGCCTCACAGGACAATACAACCATTACAGATGAATGCTGTGGCTGGCCCTCGGTTAACCATCCCATTTATACATGTCACTTCTGTTGTCCACGACCATATGAGATTGCTATTGGAAATATTGTTCACACAGTCACAGACCTGCTGTCTCTCTCACTCACACACATACACACACTACATTTCAAATTCACCTTCAGACAGTATAAATATATTTGTTTGTTTGTGTGTGAAATAAAAACAACTGTTTTAGTGTGATAAAGTGATGATACAAGTTTTTTTACTAGGATCAACCCCTTGAGATTTTTAGGGGGTGTGAAAGTGTGAATTTGCTTGAGAGACATACATGTCTATTTGTAGGGGTACAGTATATCTTCTCCCCCTTCGCAACCTTAAACCAAACATGAGGTGTTTGGTGACCATGTGAGAGGGGGTGCTGATTGTAATGGGGGGCAGAGGAAAGGTATGGGGGGGGGGGGGCTAGAACATTCTAGGGGATTTTCAAGGCTTTAGCTCCTTACTCTGCTCACTGCCATTCCAAAATCCCCTGGCACAGACCACTGGAGTATAAATAGAATCAGGGATGCATAGCGCACCCAGCCACTGTGAGCCTGTGAATTGTTTAGGATTAGATGTAATTGTCACTGGGCCATGTGTTCTACCGTGCCCACAAACAAGCCCTCCGATACAGGGGGGGCTGGGGGAAGACTGGAGTTGTCTTCATGTGAGCCAATCCAGCATCATTTTCTTACTCACTTTGGTAGTACATTTACACATTTGAACTTTTTGGGTTTGGGACCAAATCATTGAATCTTCTATCTCTGTAAACAAAATGTGTAGTACTTGAAATGAAAATTGTATTTTTCTTAAACTAAATCTTAAAGATACTAATAATCAATTCACTGATGAAAATATGAACAAAAACACAAAATGAAAATACTTCTACCTGGCAGGTCGACTAAAAAGCCAATCATCCACAAGCCAATCGGTAAACAGACACTTTTCAACATCAATTATGTGGGCGTAGAGAAAGAGAACAAAATCTATCTGGGATAATTCCTGGTTGTCACTCTGTGAGTGTTTGGATATGTCTAGGCCCTGGTCAGGGGTGAACAGCTGCTTGTGATAGGGGTGACTTCCCAAACAGACCCCCTGTCTGTCACAAACAGATATCCCACACATACGCACATGCAATTTGTGTACGCAACACATGCACATCCAAATGTGTGGACAAAATGACACATATACTGTACATGTGTACACACACTTATGTACACACAACTCAAACCCGATACAAGAGGGGATGTTTGAGGTCATAAAAGTGAAATCTTCTGGAGACGAATCACTACGATGTGCAAGGGACTGGATTTCTGTAGACTGAAAGAAAGGAGCAAACCATCTCTCTTTCTCCTGTCTCGGCTTCTCTCTCTTTCTCCTGTCTCGTTCTTCACTCTGCATCACCAGCCAGGTGCTTGAGCAGCAGGACTTGTCAGCAAACAGACCCTCCCTCCCTCCATCCCTTCCAGACAGGTGCTCATACAGTAGGAGAAAGTAAACAAGCAGGGAGATGGAGGGATGGAGGGAGAGAGCAGAGCGTTCCTCTCGTCCCTGAGTCAACAAGGGACGACAGCTGCCGGGAACGCCAGGCCGAGCGTGGCACGCACCAAGCAGCCGCGCCGCGCCGGTGACACCCATAGGCTTACCATGCACCACTGGCCGCCATTCTGAACTGCTGCCCTTGTGCTTTCAAAAGACAATTGACATTCCAGCATGACAGGAGATCGTGACTGGATAGCTTCAGCACTGGGTGCTAATATGGACGATAGTGCCTTCTCACTCGTTGCTGGATCCTGTCCCGTAAATCCATGGCCGACGTCAACTGTATCTCTTAGTACTCAGGAGTCCTCTCCTCCATCTCCCTATTCACCCAGCTGAGGGTGATTGACTGACCCTAAAACAATCATTCGAGACCCTGCGCTCTTTGTTGGATTGCAGGGCAGTGTGTCTACGTCTCAGTCTGTGAAAGAGGGGCCATTTCTCACACGGGCGCACGGGCACGGACATTCTTCTCTGCAGACACTTTGCCAATGAGATGAGCACAGAGGGGGGAGAAAGAAGAGAGGGAAACAGAGGAAGAGAGGCGGAGAAGGAGAGAGGGGGAGGAAAGAGGAAACTCGGAAATCACTGTTGTCCCAGACTAGAGCTTTCTCCTGCACACACTTCTGTTTGAAGATGAAGGGGTTTCAGGAGATAGAGATAGATGCCATCTCAAAAGCTCCTTCAGCACCTTTGATTCCCTATATGTCGGGAGAAGATCAGAGACAGATGGAAAGCAGAAGAGAGGAGAGGATTTCATAGGATCCATCACTGGCCAGCTTCTGGCCAGCCCTTGCTGCAGCCATATTGTCTATTATCTATATTGTACCTGCCAATGACATGGATAACTCAAAGCTGTACACATGTCCTTGCAGTAGAGCATAGACCCCGTGGAGTGACTATAACTGCGGTAGATTTATATGGAGAATACATGAGCTATGATGGATTAGTGCAATTACTGCTCAAACACAGGCACACTCACACCTAGGACAGGACTTAACGTAGGAACCCACATCCGGTTTCCCCTTTATAAGCAGATTGGAACTGGCCAACACAGGCCTCCCAGTCTCCACCAGGCTCCCAAGCAGAGGGAAAAGGACCGCTCCATGGCGTGGTGCAGCCTAGGCCTGGTTCTACTGCTACACACTACCACACACTACCACACACTACCACGCACTACCACACACCACCACGCACTACCACACACTACCACACACTACCAAACACTACCACACACTACCAAACACTACCAAACACTACCACACACTACCACGCACTACCAAACACTACTAGACACTACCACGCACTACCAAACACTACCACACACTACCACACACTACCAAACACTACTAGACACTACCACACACTACCACGCACTACCACACACTACCACACACTACCAAACACTACTAGACACTACCACGCACTACCAAACACTACCACACACTACCACACACTACCAAACACTACCACACACTACCAAACACTACCACACACTACCACGCACTACCAAACACTACTAGACACTACCACACACTACCACGCACTACCAAACACTACTAGACACTACCACACACTACCACGCACTACCACGCACTACCACACACCACCACGCACTACCACACACTACCACACACTACCACATACTACCACACACTACCACGCACTACCACACACTACCACATACTACCACACACTACCACACACCCGATGGGTGGAGAACAGAGAAAGAGAAAGTGTTCCAACGAGATAGATGGACAGAGACACAGAGAACGTGTGTGTGTGTGTTGGGGGGGGAGGGGGAGTCGGTGCACCTCATGCAGCTCTCTGTCAGTGATTAAACAGGTGCTTGTAAATTAATTAGCCTGATGAAACACACCTTCAAAATGCCCCCCCCCCCCCACATACAGTCACACACACACACACAAACACATACACACACACACACACTTTGCCCCACTCACATGCCCTGGCACAGTGCCAACCACACCCGAAAAGACACACATACACACACACAGGGGGGAGGCTGGGAGGCTGGGAGGCTGGGAGGCTGGGAGGCTGGGAGGCTGGGAGGCTGGGTAAATATTGAGCTGTTACAGAGTAAACAAGGCAGTGGCACCAGATGGCCGGGGACTGCTGCACTCACAGCTCACACACACACACACACACACACAGACAGACACAAATGCACAGAAGCGCACACACACAGACAAACACACAGACACACAAGCACAAGCACACAATGATGGGGTATGAAGACATCATGCCCTGACCATATGTCCAGAGAGAGAGAGAGAGAGAGAGAGAGAGAGAGAGAGAGAGAGAGAGAGAGAGAGAGAGAGAGAGAGAGAGAGAAGGCCCAGGGGGATTGAGCGCTCCTCTCTAATTGAAAAGCCCTCAGTGTTCCCTGGCTCCCTGATGGAGGAGTGAGGGCCCGCCCCCCCAGGCTCCGGGCCCGCTGATAGGCTCATAATTGATTCCTGTAATGCAGGTTAAATGTGACTCACTCACAGCCTAATGAATATGATCCATCCTCAAGTCATTTATCATCTGCTGCTGCTTAGCTCTGGCCCAACACACATTCACGCACATACACACACATGCACACACACACATAGATACCCACACTTCTGTGGACACACACATTGGCTCGCACAAGCTCTCCTGTTCGACATTTTGTGTGTGTGTGTGTGTGTGTGTGTGTGTGTGTGTGTGTGTGTAAGTGCTGGCAGTTACATTGCACAACTTCTTGGATCCAAGCACTCTTGGGCAGCCCAAAGCATCAGTGAAAGAAAGAAGACAGTTTTCCCAGAGAGTGGGTTGACACAGTGCACAAACAGCCACAAAAGGTGACTACAGGAGATGTTTAAGCAATGTGATTACAGAGAGTCAAGTAAAGCTTTTCTCTGGACCCTGAAAATACAGAGTCAACGACCAGCAGGACACAAAACTACAAAACCTTTTTCTCGATTATTCTCTGTTGTTGTTTTATGCACAGCATTGATTTACATCTGTGTATACATGCATGCAATACACACACACACACCAACACATGCACGACACACACACAACCCACACCCAGTTCCACTTACACATGCATGGCCCTCCCTAATAGACCTGTAATCACAGCTTGTGTCATTCACTACCACTCGCCCCTGCTCTCTGCCCTCCCTCCTCTCTATCTTCTCATTCATCCATCCCCTCCCGCTCCCCCTCCAGCTCCACTCACCTCCGTCTCCTTCAACTACTCTCTCTCCACCAGCCCACCTCTTTCTCTTGTACTGCCTCCATCCTTTACCTCACCCCATCGTGGCCAGTCATTATGATATCACACAATCCAACATGTTTGTGACCAGGTGGGGGTGTGTGGAGGAGGTGGTGGAGGTATCCAGTGCTGCCTACACAACCATTCTACCGTACTTACCTGGAGCTCCGATCATAGAATCAGTGTCAAACGGTGTTAAACGGTCACTGCTTCATTGTCATTGTACAGAGTGGTGGTGTGGCTGATACTATAAGCTGCCTGATCACCCCTCATTGACAAAACTAAAAATATACTGTACATATAACACACCAAAGACAAAGAGAGGACACAGTGTGAATGTTGCATAGATACATACAGTACCAGTCAAAAGTTTGGACACACTTTTGACTGGGACTGTACATACATACATACATACATGCATGCATGCATGCATACACACACACTTTGACCTTTGTTCCCTTTTGTGTCTCTGACCCTTGGTCAAGGTAGGATGGCAAGACCGGAGACACAATCTTCCCTTCGCAGGAAATTGTAAAATTCAATCACCTCACCGCTGACCTCAGTGTTACCAGGCCCCGTGTCCAAAGCCTCTTTGTCTCCTGGCCTTTAGCTCGCCGACGTCAGGGTGAGTGTTGTGGTGGTTACTTGGCACCCCCCATCTACCAACCTTATTCCACAGTCACACAGGGCCAGAGCACATTTACATAAACACTGTGCTGTCAGAGAGCCCGTCAAACCAACGGGTGGATTCCCCTCACCCCAACCAGAGCTGGAGGTCAGGGGATCTGAGGTGAGAGAGGAGGCATTGGTGGCCCTCTCTCTGTCTTTCTTTCTCATCTCTTTGTGTATCTCTCCCTTTATTTTTCTTTCTCCCAATCTGATTTGCTCTCTCTCTTTGCTCTGTCTCACACTCCCTGTCTACTTTCACCCAAATGATGATCAATACCAAACTATAGATTTTCAAATGCTTTTCTCCTAAACACTTTCTCCCTTTCTCCTCCTCACCTTTCATCCTCTTTTTTTCACTCTCTTTATTTCTTTTTCCTCACACTTGTAACCACATAAATACAACTGTCATCGGAAACAGGTATAAACAGATTTGACTGTAAAAAGCACAAGGGACAAACATAAAACAGATATCCATCTCGCTCCCCCTTAAAATGTTGCTCCTACCATAAATAAAAGCGTATTTTCACATCAGATACATCAGAGCCGTTTTCCAACAGGTCTTCGCGTTGAGGAGGGTGGTGAAAGGAAGATATGCAGCCATGGGCCTTCTGTTTGTGCAACTGCCTGAGCCTTCACAGAGGCATTAGCATATCTGGGCCCCGGCTTTGTCTTAGCCTGACCTGTATAATAAGTGTCACATTAGCAACACAACAAATCAAACGTTTGTTAATTTCCCTCGCTTTCCCCCACAGCTGCTCGGCGTCATTGTGTCACCAGATTTTAATTAATATGATAAGTAATACTTGCAAAGGCAGCAGTGGCTGGGTTTGTCTGTTCCCTGTTTAATTGGCGTCCCTGAATGGCGGAGAGAGAAAGAGAAAGTGAGAGAGAGGGGAAGGGAAGGGAGGGAGGGAAGGAGGGAATTTGAGAAAGCAAACAAGACAAAATCTGGGCCGCATGTGATATATTTGGCAGTTCACCTGAGAGAGACTGGGAGGATGTGTACGCAGGGCTGTGTGTGTGTGACTTCCTGTTTTATTGTGGGATATGAACGGTCTTGCACGTTCTCTCTTCACAATCTAGGATCGTATGAAAAGTGAACCCCCCAAAGCCTCTTGAACACAAACACACAGACACACACACACATACACACACGCACCCTAATGCCCCCTAATGGGATTTTGGAGAGACAGCTGACACTATTTTTGGTCTGGTTGGAGATCCTGCCAATCAAAATCATATTCACCCCATATCCTCCGAGAGGCCATGAGACAAGGATGCCTAATTTGTCAATTCCCTATTTAAACACAAATGTGCCCTCTACATCTGCATTCTTGTCAACACACACACACATATTGTGCACAAACACAGATGCACATGTATCACACAAGACACATGCACACACATACACACACACACATGCACAAAAACATGTAGTTAAAAAACATCAGAAACGTGTATTTGAACAGTGGCAGGCTATGATTAGAGAAAGGAAGAAATTGTATACTACATACTGCAAGGATGGTAAATGAATACATTATGATTATATAGTGCACTCTAAGACATGTTTTACACAGTACATGGAGCACACTGAATTCTGTAAGGACCAACAATTTGTAACAAGATGAACTGACTTGTTGAAAAGCGTTGCTGCAAGCCATCAGCCTGCTCCACTCTGTGACACAAACATACACATTTGCACACACACGCTAGCTCACACACATGAATGCACACACACACACACTTTATCCGAGCTTAATCCAAATTCAATTGAACAAAACAAAAAACTGCCATGGGTGGAATACTATGAAAAACAGACCTTTTCAAAACTGTAATCCTCAAACATTGTCATCTCCTTTCTATGTCTGACAACTCATCTCAAATCCTCCAACTAGGATTCATGAGTAGGACACTGAGCAAGACGCTGACAATAGACAACAGAAACAGGCTGTGTTTTGGCCTCCCCCTGGAGGTGCTACAGGGCCTGTCCAGCAGCCCAGGGATGAGACGAGGACAAGTGGGGCTCAGAAAAATATTGTGTGGGATTCTGGAAAAGTAGATTCCCTGTTTCATATAGCGAGGTATCCCTTCAGGGCAGGAAGAACAAAAAAATCACACACTGAATGTTTTAATCCCGAACACACAAACACACATAAACACATACACACACGCCCACATACACACGTCCAGCCCTGGTCCTGTGCTAATGACAGGCCACCAAACCGATAAGAGTCTTCAGATAGAGAAGCTCTCTTGTTTAACAGCTGCAATTATCAAACTCCACACTAACTACTATTGATCCCCGACTCAGGTGGGGTGATAACAGGGCATGTCCCTCTCCACACGAGTGCTGTTCATCCCCACCAGCACCACGGAGCACAGCACCTGAAGGACCCGCTCTGCTACACGATGGTGGCAACACAAATATTGGTACAGCTTATAGGTTCCTACTCCCAGTGACACTTCTCAAGTGAACGTGTGTACGTGTGTGTGTGTGTGTTTCAGAGTGTGTTTCAGAGTGTCTGTCTGTGCGCTTGTGATACCAGCTCTCCTAACGCGACAGTGTGAACGTGACAGCAAACGGCTAGTTAGTCAAACTGCTTAGTAAACTCAATGCTTAGTTTAATTGAAAGTGCTTTTTTTTTTATTCACATGAATAGCAATGGCACAGCTCTGCTTTGTTTCCATGGGGGCCACAGTCCATGATTATATCTTGGAGGTCTTCATGCTAACCACCTCACCAGAGCCGGGGTGGGCAACAAAGCCAGGGTTAATGGCTGCTGACAGCATCAGCCTCACTGGCGATCTAGATAAGACTCGGCCCCTACGTTAGACCTGGGAGGGTGGGTGGGGGGGCTCTCGTCATGCTCACCATTTCCTATCGTTGCGGTGCTGGGAGCAGCCTACAGGCCAATCAATGAGCAGAGTCCAACAACGATGCATCTCTCGATTGTAACATATATATGAGGCCATTCAGTTGGGCCTATTGTGCAGTAGAGGATATATGGGACTGGGGCCGGCTCAGACACGAGGACAAAACCAGCTTTTTGTTCTTCGCTGTCACCTCCACCAGATTTATGACGGCCAATTACAAAGGTGCACAGCGAACACTATTCCCCATTAGCCTATCAAATGCTTTAGTGGTTGTTTGTGAATGGGTTATCAGACCTTTCAGGGGAGCACAAAGAATTTATGGCCCTGAGCATTCCACAAAGAAGGTCTTTTTACGGTTGCGCAGCACAAGTTAAAGGACAGGTAATTTAGAGCAAAGGAGTTTGTGTTTAATTGGTGAGATAATTATCTTAATTAAACTTGCATCTCAATGCTGGATTATCCTTTCCCCCTCCTCCCCATCTCCAAATCTCCTACAGTATTTGACAAGAGAAGTTGGTGTATTGTGCGGCTATATGGAACAATTACGATGTGTCTCTGGCTGGTCTGTGGGAGGTTACGATAACACAAGAGGAGGAACTCAGTCGTTGAAAGAACACATCCCTCCGACGTTCCTCTGAGCCCTGAGCAGAAGAAAAACACCAGTGACACCAACACAAATGAGGTTGAAATCGAAACTTTGATCAGCATTTGATGACAGCAGATCCAGCTACCACTCCAAGCGAGGGCAAAATAAATGCCAATATTACATAAAACATAGGCTGAAATAGAATCTCTCTCTTTCATGACAAGACTGACAAACATACAAATGCAAAAACACATATAAAGGACAGAAAAGGGTCAAATTCCACTCCAACCCAAATATCTGAAACGATTTTTAGCCTATGTTGGTTGATTGTAGATTTTTTTTTTCCTCCACTCCTAGCTCTCCGACAAGCCCATGCCTGGGGATGATCTTATTCTGTCACATTGTTGGCAAGTTGCCATCAGGGCATGACAGGGAAATAACACACTTCAGGGAAAATAATACAGTGATTCGCCATCGGCTCCTCCAGACAGCCTGTAGCGTCTGCAGTGTGAAAGGCCCAATGTCAGACTGACACAAAGACTCACTTTATATGATTTACATGCATCTTTGGGAGACATACTGAGCACAGCTAGCATCCTCAAAATGCTTCTCCATACCAATTAATGGATTAACAAATTATTTTGATGCAAGGCCTATTGCAGGAGCGGTGATAGATGCTTGCAACATAGCATGCCTAGAACAAATACTAATGCATTTAGATCTTAAGGCCACAAGGTCTGTCAGGAAAATACTGTGTGTGTGTGTGTGTTTCAGTTTAAGTGTAAGTTTAGACGTGTAGGTGTGGGTTTGCGTGAGTAGGTGAATGTGTGTGTGTGTGTGTGGTTTGTCACATGGTGCAAGCTTGATTGTCCAAATTGTTCGGCTCCTTTGTGATAGGAATTAGTTGACGAAAGCAATCAGAAAAAAACGAGGGTCCACAACATTGTTAGGACCATGAGTAATAATGTTCAAGAGAAAAAGCAACATATTCCAGTGATGCATGGTGAGTGGTGCGTAGTGTTCCTCAGCAGGAGGACTTTCAATACCAGGTATTTTGTGCACTCAACAAACACATTCAGAATACTGAATTCATATCAGAATGAGAAAAGAACTACACCTGCAGAGTCATAACTGGAATAAGTCTGGTACTGTAAAATAGGAATATTCTGTAAAATGTAAAGCAAATAAGCAAATTGATAAGGGTATATTTGAAGTTATTCCACTACGATTAAAGACAAATTACATTATGAACATATTTACAGTACGTTTAGCTATATTTAGGTCAGAGGAGAGTAGGCCAAAACAAGTTGCAATCCCATGTGACATTTACATGCAGTCCATTACCTGAACAGCTCAATTCTCAATGTCAAATAGACTGTGGCCAGCAGGGAATGCCACTCAATTTTCTCCCACTAATGCAAACAATATACGTTGTCCAAAATCAATATAATTGGGCCGACCATTACACTGTTTGACTATGGTCTCTAATGCACCTCTACGGAGACAACCTAGTCAATGGATATTGTCATAGAGGAGTGCATAACAAATACTCCAACCATCCAAATTAATGTTGAGGGTTTAGAATTACAATCCACTTCATTGGCGGTCAGCTTATTTAGACTGCAAGAGAGAGGGAATGAAAAATGAAAAGGAATATAATATCAAGCCGTTTTAAATTGCTACGTTTAAGAACTTTGCACAAAATACAATAAAATTAGTTTTGTATCTAAACATTTTGACCAAAAGACCTCTCCTCGTCCCCCCCCGTCCCCCCCCGTCCCACACACACATCTCTCCCTCTGCCCTTTTCCTGTTCACTGACATGGGCATTATAGGCATTATTAGCCAACTGGTGCTGTCATGGAAACAGGCCCTTTATGTTTAGTCCTGCAGTCACCTTGTCCCACCACTTTTCCAGAACTTCTAGAACTTCTTGTTTCTTCCACTCTCTTTGTCGTTTCCGTAGAAGCTATATCAATCAGAAAGTACTATAGGGTGTAACAAGAGTGACCTGGAAGGGTCAGGTCAAGATTCCCATGTGCACAACACACACACACACACACACACAGAGAACAGAATAGCATGTATCTCAGGACTCTTCTAGTAGGGTTTTGTTTTGTTTCGGACTCCTTGACCATTACAACGTTCAAGACCGTACAGTTAGTTCCAGGAAGACTGAACAGAAAAGTCCACAGGGATATAATGTGCTTATTTACTCCTGCAGGCTTCCCTCACCTTAAGTGGTGGCACAGTGGCAGTCTGTGCTCGGGTGTGTTCTGATGGAATAGCTGAATTGACCACCAATTACTATCATTTGAATACAGCACTGTACAATGGAGCCCTTGTTGGAATCTCTGCACATTTGCCTTTGGGTGCATTGATGTGCAATGACATTGATGCTCAAATGATTCATATATCCCAAAGATATATCTATATATATATATATTATGTACATTTTTCCCCCTGCCTTGACATCAGACTATTTACTTGAGGAGGTTTGAAACCACCTTCTTGGAGTTTTAGGAGACCTTGGAAATAATAATTTTGGTTCATTCATTGATGACTTTTTCAAATAAACTTGGCATTTATTTAAGAGGTATTATTTTTTGAAAAAGTATCTGTTGAAATTGTTTTCAAGAAATGTTGCAATTATGGATCACTTGTTTAAATGCCATGTGGAAGAAAACCCAGCCAATTATTTTTTAGTCATAGATCGTCAGCGTCCTCTAGTGGTGTGAGAGTGTTACACTTGCTCCTGAAAAGTGGAAAAGTGTAACATGTCATCCACTCCAATGCAATCTAAGTCTATGACAGAATATGGGGTTTTAAGCCATGGTTTACCTAGAACAAAATCAAGGCATGCGTTTTTATCAGCTAAATTATCCAATATATTAAATTCAGTCAACCGAAAATTGATAAATCCATCAAATAAACAAATAATCACATTTTATATGTAGGGTAAGTGACCAAAACACTAGGGTTCAGAATCCTGCATAGTTCTCACACATTGAGGAGCAGATCCGATTCCAACCAAGAGGATTCCTTTTAGGCTACACTTCAGCCCGAATTAAGCAGCATTACCTATAATGCTCCTCTGAATCATCTGCCAGATGTCATATAACAGACACACTGATCCAAAACCTAGCATACTCTGTCAAACACTGACAACAATATTATATCTGCACAATCTGAAAGAAACATGAAGCCATAAAGTTTTTGGTCATGCGAGGGAATAGAGGGCTAGAGGGGAAGGGGCTAGGATGCTGTGTTGAAAGGGAACTCCAGCGCTCTGGCACAAGGTTGATAAGGGACTAAGGGGTTAGGAAACTGGGGAGGTTGGAGCTGTGAGGACAAGGGTTAGATGAGGTAGGAAATCGGAGAGTGGGGGTTAGAGAACCAAGAGGGTAGGGTTCATTTCAGATGTAGGGTGCGTGTCGAGTGAACAAAACGATCCTTTCGGACAAGACTGAAGAGGCGACCGTCGTTTCTTAATCTACACTGTCATCTACTGGTGTAATACTGTAATTACAGTCTCTGTGGCACCTTTGCATCAGCCAAACATGGACACTAGTTGAAGGCTACAAAATAAAAGATTCAAGATAAAAACCTCTTTCCCACTGATTGTAGATACAATGAAAAAGGGAGATAAGATTGGTAGTTATACAGACAGAGGGAAGAAGGAGGACACAGATGTTTTTGGGCATCTACAAACATACCCTTCAACTGCAATATTGGGAACATTTTCACTGAAGAAATGATACAGATAGAGATTTTTTTTACATTTAGTCATTTAGCAGACGCTCTTCTCCAGAGCGACTTATAGTAAGTACAGGGACATTCCCCCAAGGCAAGTAGGATGAAGTGCCTTGCCCAAGGACAAAACGTCCTTTGGCACAACCAGGAATCGAACCAGCAACCTTCTGATTGATAGACAGATTTCCTAACCACTCAACCATCTGACCTCCTATATTAAGACCAAAACATTGTGGTCTGACAACCCTTTCCTATTAGTGCTGAAGCATGTGGCGCATTCACATTGTCTGTATTTGGTTGCATCACTCACCCTGTTCCAAACAGCCTCTGTAAGCACCGTCAGCACAATAACTGTTTGTCAGAGAGTTTTAGTTATAGGTTTCAAAATAAAATCATGCTTACACAGTTCCAAGTATTGGCTGGAGTAAAAGTCAAACTTGCTGATGTCAGGAGTTATATTCAAGCTTTAACGCCGGCCATCTGACAGATTCCTCTGTGTTTGACAGATGAAAAGAGAACACTATTCCTGATTGCACACTGCCAACTGTACAGTTTGGCATGGGAGGAATTATGGTCTGTGGCTGTTTGAGTTAAGATGGGATATAGTGTTCTAACGTCCAATGAAGGAAACATAATGCAATTACAGTAACATTTTAGACAATCCTGTGGCTCAAACTTTGAGGCAACAGTTTGAGGAAGGACAATATCCATGGTATGTTCTGTTTGGTGTGGATGAAGTTGCCTGCACACAGCCTGACCTCAAGCTCATCAAACTTTTAGAAGTATTTCTAACACCTCTGCAAGCTGACCCTAACATCTGTGCCCGACTTAGCGGAGGCTCTTGTGGCTTCATTGAAACCCAATTCCGCATCATTTGGAATGAGAGAGGGCAGGTGTGCCGTATAGGAGTACAGTACCTGTACAGTACTGTATACTCAGGCCTTAGGAGTCAGCCTTTCACCATGTCATACACCCCCCAAAAAGAATGTGGAATCGCTTATCCACTTTCAAACATGTGCCTGAGGAGCAGAGGATGACACACAGACACATCTAAACTGGTACCCTCCTTCCCTTTCTTTCTCACCCCCCCCCCCCCCCCCCCCCCCCCCCCACACACACTCTCCTCCCACCTTTTTTTCGTCAACATTGAGCCACAACTGAAGATTACCTTTCTAAGCAGATTGAGGCTTTCTCCTTCCAACATCTTTCCCCTCTCCTCCTTTATCACTCCCTCCTCTTTCTCACCATCCTGGCTCTCCATCTCTTCATCCTCATCCACCTCTCATCATTCTCAGAGTACCCAAACTGCCTAGACACCTTTAGAAGACCTTCATCCTCTTAGAACCAACCAGAAGAAGAAAAGTGTCAAGTGGTGTCAATACCCCATTCTTTATTTACGCCATCTGCCAAATCCTAGCCCTATTCTGAAATAACTGACAGATGCAAGTCACATGACACTGCTGTGTGACACGTGTAAAGAAACATTTTCTACAGTACTTGTTCCATCCAATCACAGTGTAAGACTGAATACGAAACTGTAAATCAAGAGAGCAGGGGACAGTAGAAACAACTATCTTGAGGAGACACTGTTGTAATCAATATGGCAACACATGTCAATGTGAATCTCTGCATTCAAGGTACACATGGTTGCAAATCCCTCAGACCCCAGTGGTAATCTTGTTGTGTACTAACCATACCAACAGCAATCAGTGATCAGTAACGCAGAAAAAAAAGCAGCCCTCCATAACCACATTACCTCCACAAGGAATCACTTTCTCACACTCACTCTTTCTCTCTCTCGCACACACACAACACTCAAACCACACTTACTCGACACGTGCAGACACACACACACCAGACGACATTTGCAATGTACAGTAAATATGACTATAGCGTAGTAGAAATGCGTGACACTAACCTTGAAGAGAAAAAAAATAAAAAGAAGGTAGGTGTAAAAATAGAACTTACACTCTGCTAGGTAGTTCCAGGTAAAGAGAAGCAGTGTCAAATGAAGTCTTCACCTATTCCAACAAGTCTCTTCCCCTTCTCTCGTTCTCTTTCTCTCTTTCTCTCTCGTCCTGTTGCCCTGACAGCATCTCTATTGAAAATAGATCATCCTTTCTCCCAAACAGCCTCATAGTCAAGCAGCAGCATTGTGAGAGTGTGTGTATGTGTGTGCGCGCGCACCACATTTGAGTCAGAAAGTAAGTGTCAGATGCCAGGAACAGATTCATCCAAAAGCTAGTAGGAATGGGGGAGCATCCTAGGTTTTCCACCCCCCCTACCTTCACATGCCCCCAACATGTGGCTGGGAGATTGTCTGTCTTAGATTTGTTCCGGTTCCAACAGGTGGGAAACATATTCACAACTCAAACAACAATCTATTTCTTTATCTTTCTTCTCTGTCTGTCTCTTTCACACTCACTCTCTCTCTCTCTCTCTCTCTCTCTCTCTCTCCTCTCTCTCTCTCTCTCTCTCTCTCTCTCTCTTCTTCCTCTCGTCTCTCTCTCTCTCTCTCTCTCTCTCTCTCTCTCTCCCTCCTCTCTCTCTCTCTCCTCTCCCTCTCTCCTCTCTTCTCTCTCTCTCTCTCTCCTCTCCCTCTCTCTCTCTCTCTCTCTCTCTCTCTCTCCTCTCTCTCTCTCTCTCTCTCTCTCTCTCCTCACACCACACACACACACCAGTCCTCCCTTACTTCAGTACTAAAGGGCCCATCCAAGATACTTGCTGAACTTGAAGAATTGATGGATGCCAGGGACAAAGGAGAGAGACAGTGAAAAGATAGAGAAAGACAGCAGAAAGAGGAAGAAAGAGAAAGGGAAGGAGTTTAGGTTAAGAAACCAGAAATAGACAGGCAGAAGATGAGGTGGCAGAGAGAGAGATGACAATAGAGAGAAAGAAGTGAGACAGAGAGTGGAGAGAGAGAGAGAAAGAGAAAGAAAGAAAAAGAATAGGGAGAAAAGAGAGAGAGGGAAGCTGAACAGCATCCATGGATCCCAGCCCTGGCAGACAGATTGTGAGCTCCTGCAGCCCTCTCCCTGCCTTTTAATACCCTGTTCCCTTCTCCAGCCCTGTCGCTCTGGCTTTTAGCCTTCCCCAGGAGCATGAATATATTATTATCTACACAAAGGCCCTGCTTATTGTTTATGAATTACCAGCCTTCCAGGCAACAAAGGCTATTTTCATAAGAAAACTCCATTTCATTTCAGCTCCAATTTGATTACCAGCTAAGAAAAGGAGCCCTTCGGTCGAAGCCCCAAAGGATTTTTCTTCTACATTCAAGCCTATTGAATAGGGTTTTATTGCTTTCTTTTCAGAACTGACGTAGAAAGCTTTTAGAGTAAACCATTGACAAAAAATTATTGCACAGCTATTCTGTACAATAACAGACCCTAAGAGAAGCATCCAGTCTCTGAGCCTGCTTTGTCGTCTTTGCTCTCTCTCTCGGAAAATTGCAAAGGCTGGAAATGAATGGCAGTCTGAGGAGAAAGAGAGATGCGGAGAAGGGGACCAGTCCTGCCACCACAATACATGTCAAATCTAAATGATCACTAGCCATTGAACAGAGCTGGGAGAAAGAATGGCATGGAACAAGGAGGTGTGTGTGTGTGTGTATGAGTGTGTGTGTGCATACATGCGTGTGTGTATGAGCATGGTCAGTGAGTGTATGACACTCAGTGAGTGTGTGCGTGCATGTGTGCTTATAAACGTGTGCTGGTGAGCGTGTGAGTGAGTCTGTGTGTGTGTGTGTGTGTGTGCGTGTGTGTATTCCACGCACATAAGACTTTGTTGATTGATTCAAGGCTCAGGAAATAAAAAGCCCTTGACAGGGTTTTTTGAGCCCCACAATTGGCAGAGTCTCGTTGAAGAATGGCCACAGTGACTTGCTGTCACTTTCATTCTCAGCAGCAACTATCGATGGCAGACAGGTGGATGCCCTGTCCTCTAGTCTCACAATGCTCTCCTGGCCCACAGACTTTCATCACTGGGGGGGCACAGAAGGGCCTGAAAAGACTAGGCATCAAACACAAAACTGGTGCGAACACAGTTTGCTGCAGAACATATGTGTAGCAGTATGTGATTTGCGGGAGAACAGATTCAGATCAACAGTAAAAGGTTAAGGGATAGCTTGTGTGTGTGTGTGTTTGTGTGTGTGTGTATACGTACGCCTTCTAGTGTTTGATGTGTCTAACTTTAAAACCTCAGTCCTTCAGGATGTGTTCACCTGTCCTTTGCTTTCTCATCAGTGGAGATGAAAGAATGGAAGGAGCCAGCCACTCTGGACCATTGAGTCACACCCCCAATGCTGCAGAGCTCTTGATCTCTGCCCAGGCCAAGGACACTTGTACCACAACAAGGTATGCCCATTTCTTCCATACACTTGCCTTGCGGTGACTCACTAAACAATGTGCACAAAGCCCCTCACCCCCCCCCCTTGTTCAATGGGTTTATTAAAAAAGTCCCAGTGAGCACATTCAGCCAATCACAGTGTTTGATCTGTGGACTAAAAAAGATGAATTAGATGCTCTTTTATATTTCTGTCCTCCTTTTGTGTCGCTGTAAGAATATTTAACGCGAGACAAAGGTGACTTATCAATTATTCATTCCCAATGGAGGCTGGCATGGCATTCTGAAAAGGAGTTGACATTTGAGCCTTTCCACCAACATCTGCAAAATTATATCCTTTCCATTGTAAGTCAATGAAGAAGAGTCAGCGCACCATAAAAGAAAGTAAATTGCCTTGTCAATTTAATAAGGCCATCGTTATACAGCATTCACTCTTCAGCGCTTCTAACCAGGCTTTGAATCAGCTCTGTCACCTTTCACTTCACTATTTATCTCCTCCCTCTCAGGTATCTCTTTAAAAGGTACAAAGCAGAGGTATAACTTTGATTTTACCTGTTTTGATACCGACTACACCAACCAAACCGGTTGAGGTTTGCTCTTCCCTCTCTTTTTCTCTTCAAATGGATTCTTGGTGGTTTTAGCTGACAGCTCCACACTACTACACAGAACGATGTTTAAAAAAACCAAACACACTGTTTATCCAGGGCTCTTTGGCTAAGTCGTAGATGTCACAACGTCACAAAGGACAGTAAACCCAGTCATTTAGATTGATCAGAGATCTGTGTAGTTTCAACAGTAACAAGAGCATTAACAACAACTCAGAAACAAGTTACTCAAAGCCATGTGTGGAGGTGTTATATTAATGGCCGGCCAGGTAACATTTTCGCTCTATCTCTCTGTCTCTTTCTGTGGCAACCAAGCAAGCACCGGTGGCGGCTCTAAGCTTTGTCCTCATGTAAATCTCTGCTAGGTGTCATTCTCTCTTTCCAAATGTCATCCCTTGCTTTCGTTCCAAACAAAAGACGAGCCTCACTTGCCCGCTCTCTCTCTGTTTCCGTCCCTTTTCCCCTTTTTTTCACTCAGACTGGGCCAAAGCCAGCGATTAAATCTCCCACAATGCCTTGTTTGGTCCCCATGGACGGGAAGCCTTTATGATGCCTTTGATTTGGCCTCATTGTTTGTTATAATGGTGTGTGAACCTTGGGCACCCAACTCAAGAGTGGCGGTTAAGCACTTTTTGCAGAATCATAACTGATCCCCAACCCTGATTTGGACCTCAACCACTGACCTGTTTCAGTTCCTGCAGTTCATCTTTGAGGCCATACACCATGTCCACCAGGGTCCTACAACACGGTAACGGAGGCATGGGTGAACAGTGCTGAACTAAACAGCATGCTCTGGTCAACACCAAGTTATCAGAGACAACCCCTTTCACAGTACTACAAACAAGTCCCATTATATTATAACTATAATCAATTGTGGCACATCAGAGCCCAGAAATGAGAGCCGTTATCAGCCCCCACTGCAATGGAGATCGAAATGAAACAGTTGAGGCAGTGAGCAGCAGTGCGCCTCGTCAGGAGAATGGAAAGTCAGGTGGTTTCTTACTTCTCCTCCATGACGGTCTGGCCGTTACTCTTAGTCTCCTCCACAATGATCTTCTCCTCCTCTGGGAAAAGCATGTGCACACCTGACTCCTTCCTGGATCCTGCCGGTCCAGGATAACAACAACTCAGAAACAAGTTACTCAAAGCCATGTGTGGAGGTGTTATATTAATGGCCGGCCAGGTAACATTTTCGCTCTATCTCTCTGTCTCTTTCTGTGGCAACCAAGCAAGCACCGGTGGCGGCTCTAAGCTTTGTCCTCATGTAAATCTCTGCTAGGTGTCATTCTCTCTTTCCAAATGTCATCCCTTGCTTTCGTTCCAAACAAAAGACGAGCCTCACTTGCCCGCTCTCTCTCTGTTTCCGTCCCTTTTCCCCTTTTTTTCACTCAGACTGGGCCAAAGCCAGCGATTAAATCTCCCACAATGCCTTGTTTGGTCCCCATGGACGGGAAGCCTTTATGATGCCTTTGATTTGGCCTCATTGTTTGTTATAATGGTGTGTTGGAATAGAGAAGGAGTGTTCTTCAAGGCAGTAGGACCAGCCTGGCCTGAGACTGAATAGGTGTATTGTCACCCCACTGTATCTCTTTAGGTGAGTTTCAACAATACCTCCGGGCCCCCCCCGGCCCCAGTCTATATTTATTGTACACCTCGTGAGAATAAAGTAGCCTTTTCAGGGTGATGTTATCAATTTGAATGAGCTGCAATGTTTGACAACAGACAGAATTTGATCCAAAGGTAGGTAGGGGGGGTTCAAGTATGTTTTCCGTCAACAGACAGATGCAGGCGCCCAGCCTCCGTCATGAGTCATGGCCAACACCTTCATCCATCCCTCCATCCCTCCGTTTCCCTCCCTCACAGCCCAAACCTGGATTACCGGTGGGAACAATGGGATCCCAGCAGTGGGCAGAGGGATGTGGACAATGGTGGAATTAGAATGGAGGACTTATAGCACCCCACAGGCTTATGCCAAGACAAAGGTGGGCACAAGCCGTCAAGAGGGTTCAGAATGTTTCAGTACCCTACCTCGATCCCCCTCCACATAAAAGCAGCTTTGCCATGCGGTTGGCTCATCCGCTAGCGGCCTAGACACAGGCCGACACACCATCACCTGCGGTGCCAACACAGCATTAAGACCACATGGATCATCAGCATCAGCATGGAACATCAAATGAACAGGCAGTGAGGAAAGATTCAATTGACTGGTTTTATTCAGAGACACAAACCCGGCCAATGAGTGTAGAGCTACCCCATGACCCTCATTGGATGACAGTGACAGTCCTATACCGCCCCCAACACACATGTAAGCACACGCCCACACACACGCATGCCCACACACACACACACACACACACTTCCGTCAATTTTCTTAAATACATAAATTAATGAGTTAAACATTATACCAGAAAGACAGTCGCTTGCATTACAGTTCATAATTGGTCATGTTGCATTTTAGTCTTTTAGCATAGGAGTCTGCCAGAAATGTCAGCCACTTAGAGTAACCTCTCCAAGGCACACTTCATGACATTAATTTGAAATATCGAGGTTAATTTCTCTATAAATAATAAGTGACAAAAACATTTTTAATCTAAGTAAAAAGATTCCAGGATAGCTTTGTAAATATGATTCCAATGCATCCACAGTATTTATTAGACAATTAGACAGGTTTCAAACCTTTAAAAAAAAACTTTTAAATCACATCAGCATAATGTTCCAGTACTGTATTGCTCGAGTTTTCCATTGGAAACATTTGGAATGAGAAAAGAGTGTTTCCCAGTCAGGGTTGGCCATAGTTTCCTATAGTACAAAGCTTAGAGGAATGTGGGGGAGAAGAGCTTCAAATAGAGCATCAAATGAGGAAATTATTGCCATTGCTATTCTATTCATTGCTATTGCTAGTCTATTTGTGGACAACCTGCCATGTTTGTTTTGGTTTCCCTGAGACCTTGCTCTACAACTCAGAACAGGAAGCATGGTTTTTCCACCACTTCCTGCCAGTCTCAGTTCACAGTTTTACAGCCTTACAGGATGGCTTTGTGGTCATGTGGTCCCCGTTGACACGTTCTGATTGGACGTTTCCTCACCCTATGTGACATCATGAGAGTCTCAGAGGTTGGTCTCGTCCCAGGAAGGGTCGTTCATGCTCTTCAGCACCCTTCTCACAATCTTCTCCAGTTCCTTCCTGGCCCTCTGCTCCTCCTCTAGTGTCCTTCGCATTCTCTTGTTGTCCTGGCAACACAAACAAAGACAGCCACATATTGTGTGAACCTTGGGCACCCAACTCAAGAGTGGCGGTTAAGCACTTTTTGCAGAATCATAACTGATCCCCAACCCTGATTTGGACCTCAACCACTGACCTGTTTCAGTTCCTGCAGTTCATCTTTGAGGCCATACACCGTGTCCACCAGGGTCCTACAACACGGTAACGGAGGCATGGGTGAACAGTGCTGAACTAAACAGCATGCTCTGGTCAACACCAAGTTATCAGAGACAACCCCTTTCACAGTACTACAAACAAGTCCCATTATATTATAACTATAATCAATTGTGGCACATCAGAGCCCAGAAATGAGAGCCGTTATCAGCCCCCACTGCAATGGAGATCGAAATGAAACAGTTGAGGCAGTGAGCAGCAGTGCGCCTCGTCAGGAGAATGGAAAGTCAGGTGGTTTCTTACTTCTCCTCCATGACGGTCTGGCCGTTACTCTTAGTCTCCTCCACAATGATCTTCTCCTCCTCTGGGAAAAGCATGTGCACACCTGACTCCTTCCTGGATCCTGCCGGTGAAACAGAGAGACGTGATAGTAAGAAACAAGCTCAGAGGCTCGATGGGGGTGACTGTAGATAGATTCGCTCAACTGGAGAGACCTGGCATTGGGAGACGTGTCTCGATGTGTCAAACTAGCCTCCTTCTTCTCACATGACACCCCTAGCCTTAGATACACCTCCCTTTCCCTGTTGTCCATGAGAGAACCAGTGTGTGTAGGTGTGGGCTTTATGGTGTAAAGAAGAGTGTTGGAAAGCAGCCACAGACCCATCTGCTGAGGGAGGATCAGGATAGATAGGTGTGCCAAGGCTCCAAACCTGGCAACTCAAAGCGGCTGTCTTATCGCCCATTCATCTCTAACGATCTTTTTCAGACATATACAGTAGGCTTCAATATCAGATCCTCAAAGCAGATACAGTCCCCTGACAGCAGCATGTTTACTGAAGGTCACTGAATGGAGCTATGGAACTCGACGCCCAGTTCTTTGAAGTTTATAATGGAAGAAGATAGGAGGAGGACAGAGGGGAGACTGGGCAATTATCTCATCTTTGTCCACCGAGGTCTCTATGGACTCAATAAAAAGGTGGGGGGGGGAGTTTTTGGTTTCTCCTCTGTCACTGGAGAATGGGTGTGGGGAAGATGAAGAGCTTGTCACTGTAAAAAAAAAAAAAAAAAAGCTGCCTAGTTCGTAATGTTTTACAGGAAGCATCTAAACTCTGAAGTGGCCTAGATTGGTGGGTTTAAACTGCGAAGTGGCCTGGATTGGTGGGTTGAAACTGTGAAGTGGCCTGGTTTGGTGGGTTGAGTGCAGCGTGTGGGAGGGGAGGAGTTGAGGGGGGAGGGGGGGCCTAAATAGGAGCAGCAGCAGTGGTTCTTACGGGAGACAGAGGTGGTCCTGTAACTATGTGCGTTCCAAATACTGTCATAGTCTGAGTCCTCCGATAGGTCGGAACACGGCTCCGCCCCCCGAGTCGTGTTAACCGGGCCGCCGGGGGCATCCGTGCTGGACCGGTCGGCGTCGACGAGCACATGGTTGTGCATCAGGTCGGTACCCTGCCATGCTTGGGTGTGGGGGAGTGAGTCAAACCATACGGAACGGGTACGGGGGAATCGGGTCAAACCATTTCAAAAAGGGGCGGGGGGAATGGGTCAAATACGGATGGAGGAGTGGGTCAAAAAATATCAAACGGGAGTGGTCAAAATGGTCAAACCAGAAGGGAAGCATGGGTCAAACCATATCAAATGAGAAGGTGAGGATATGCATGTCATGCCACATGAAAACAGAACAGGAGGTCAAACCATTTGGAGGTGGGGGTTAAATTATTTTGAATGGAATAGGTGACATTAACAAGATATTTAATAAAAATATGTATTTTCCAAAAAAAAGGCCGTGTCAAACCATGTAGGATGAGAGGCAGGTTTGTGGAGGTGTAAAGTGCAAAGCACAACATTTTAAAAACAAGGAGAAAAAAGGATTTGGGAAGGGGTGTGTGTTTGGGGGGGGGGGGGGGTAATATTGCAAGGAAAGTCATATACACAGAAAAGAAGAGAGAGAAAAGAAATGGGACAAGAAGAGACAGCAGAAAGACCTTTGTTAGAAAATAGAACAGTGTGATTGCTCATTAAGCACACAATTGTGAGTCGACTAAACCAATAGCTTTATACTGGTCTAGAATAGAAATACGATGACATGCCCCAGAGCCAAGATGGACATACTAACATTGGCCGGGTTTCCCAGATTTGTTAAGAAGCTCTTAACGCTGAGAGCTTCTTAGGAGCGTTCTAAGAACGTTCTAGAGCGCTCTTAGAATGTTCCTAAGAAGCTCTTAGCGTTAAGAGCTTCTTAACGCATCTGGGAAACCCGGCAATTGACGGTGGAGATTAGTACAGAAACAGAGAGACCATGCATGAAGTAAGCTGGAAGCAGAATGACAGTTGCTGTCGTTAAAAAGGCTCAGAGGTGAGAGTATATACTTGAGTTGAGTGTCTGGCGTGTTTTAGCGCTGGTGCAGTATGCCTCGATGACTTTGAGAATCTGAGCATCCTCCTCCAGTGCAGCTGCCGTACCTGGGAGGGGAGAGAGAGAGGGGGAGAGAAAGAGGAGGGGTGAGGAGAGGGAGGGGAGGAAAGCAACAGAAAGAGGGAGGGATGGAAAAAGAAAGAGGGACAAACAAGCTGATAAGCCAATCCAAAGCCCCCTAAAAGCATTTCCTTTGGCGGTGTGTTAACATACTCTTCCTGACGCTGAAGTCCTCCTCAGAAGGCTTCCTCTCTGGTTTCCTCTTAGGAAGCAGCTTCTTCATGCTCTTGGGGCTCTTGCTCAGGTCCTGCATGAGAGCGTGGGGGGGGGGGGGAGATGAGTGGTTAGTGTGTGTGGATAAGAGCAATCAAGGCACAGGTAGATGTCCTGTCTTTACATTCACATTTAGCAGACGCTCTTATCCAGAGCGACTTGCAGTAAGTACAGGGACATGACGTCGTTTCGCAAAGCCAGGAATCGAACCGGCAACCTTGAGAGTGAGTATGCAGTGTATGTCCACGTCCTACACCGTACCTCCTTGTAGCAGAGGGCAGCGGAGGGCCTGAGTGGGGGCGCGGGCCGCAAACAGCTGAGGCTCCAGGGTTTGGGGGTGCTGGGAGGCTCCAGTGGGGGCCAAGGCAGGGAACCATGGGAGGAAGGGTGGGGCAGGGTGTGGTAGGTCGGAGCCCCACTGGTCCCCCTGCTCTCGGAGTGCCTGGAAGGAGTCAGGGGCTGGGACGGAAGCTGGGGGCAGACACACGGAGACGTAATGATAAGATGAGACTCGTTAATGTAACGTACGTAGATCGCTTAAGTACAGTACCCTACTGATTCTTCACAACTGACATCTGTGGACATTGAATTGTGTGTGTGGGGGGGGGCGGGAATGGTGGGCGTACCGTGTGACAGGGAACTGACTGGGGTTTAGAGGTGGGAGTGGCCATGGCAAGGTTGTGCTTATTGGTCAAGCGCTGGAGATGCTCCACCCACTCCTGCTGGTCCTGCTGGCTGTCACACACTACTTGCATCCGCTCACATTGGCTGCCTATCACACACACACACACACACACACAATAAGCTGCTGTGTGGAAATGTAGGGTATTGGTCGGTTTAATGAGACCAGGAGAGGAAGAGGTCGTACTAGATATCTCAAAGGCATTCTTCAGGATCTCCCCATCCTCCAGTTTGGAGACCAGCATTCCTGTAATCGGTAGTCTGCCCTAGAAATATTAGGAGGGGGGTGGAAGAATAAGGAATAAGAGAAAAATCAGGAAAGAAAAATAAATACAGATGAATAAGAGATTAGAGAGATTGTGTGTGGTCTGAAGTTATGTATGTGAGGAGAAGGGGGTGAGTGTGTAATGTACCTGGTAGATAAAGAGGGGGGTGAGTGTGTAATGTACCTGGTAGATAAAGAGGGGGGTGAGTGTGTAATGTACCTGGTAGATAAAGAGGGGGGTGAGTGTGTAATGTACCTGGTAGATAAAGCCACTCATTCTGGTGCTGGTAGACAGCATAAGGAGAACTTGAGGGAACAGCAGGAAGTAGCGCTCATTTTTCTCCTAAAAGACACACACACACACTGGCTGTGGATCACCAAGGACATGTAAAGAACCGGACCCAAGGTCCTAGTGTTCTCTGGTTCTAGTACCTGGCTGGCCTGGCTGTGGACCACAGTATGGGACATGTAAAGCACCGAGCCCAGGGTGGTGATGTCATCGCCCTCCCAGCGTCTGATGGAGTCAGTGAGGATCTGCAGCTCCAACTCCTTACGCTTCCGAACCCCCTGACACTGTGCCTGTCACCATGGAGACATACGCACACAGTTTTTCATGCCACTGGTTTTACACTGCATTGTATTCAATCCTTTTTAATGTGGTATGGCACACAAAGACAAACTGAGATAGACACACACACAGTCTAAGCCGGGCACAGAGCCACAGAGGAGGGCAGCCAAACGGAGGCTCTAGCCAGACAAGGGCTTTACGCTCAGTCCTGGATAAGAACCACTGCTGATTACACACACACACAAAATGTCACCTTGACCAACACTACACAGCTCAACAGAGTGGGACAACAAAAACATGTGATATACAGGCATAGAAAAAGGTATAAAAGAGTTCAATTAAATGCTGAAAAACATATATTGATCTGTCAAAGTGACAGAGATAGGGGGGTGGTGAGGGGGGACTTACAGAGAGGCTTTTAAAGGCAGTCATACACAACTGGATATCTGGACGATCAAGGTGGTGATCCTGGAGGTGGAAGCACAGGATTCAGACACACAATCAGTCTCTCTCTCTTTCTCGCTCTCTCGCTCTTGCACTCTCTCTCTTTCTCTCTCTTGGACTTTCTCTCTCTCTTGCACTCTCTCTCACACACACTCACCTCCATGTGCCTCTCCAGTTCTTTGAGCAGGGTGGGGTACTTGTCCAGTCTCATGAAGGCTTTACTGAGACCGGTGGTCAGAGTCAGAATACCTGGACTGTTGGCTCCCTTCCCCTCCATGTAGTCCCCTAGCTCCTTACTGCAAAACACACCCACTTTCTACTTTTAAAAGGAAAGTACTCCTTTGGTCTGCAAGGCACTTCTCCTCTCTGTCACTCGAGCGTGAAACCTCCACCCGCGCACCTACCTGTGTTCAGTGAGGATGCTGACTGCAGTGGGATGATTGGAGCAGTAGGCCATGTAGAGAGCCTTCATCTGGGGCATGAGGTTGAGGAAGAACCCCCCTACTCTCTGCTGGCTCTCTGGAAGCCTGCAGAGAAGCACGCGCACGTCAACACGCGCAACCTGG
This sequence comes from Hypomesus transpacificus, assembly GCF_021917145.1. NCBI lineage: Eukaryota > Metazoa > Chordata > Actinopteri > Osmeriformes > Osmeridae > Hypomesus > Hypomesus transpacificus. The sequence goes on along the minus strand of NC_061071.1, from coordinate 1,047,202 downwards.
ATGTGCAAAACTCGCATCCTGTTTTGAACACTCAAAAGCCATACCAGTGTTTGCCCCTAGGTGTCACTATGGCCTATTGAAATCGCATAGGGATGTGGGAGTAGCCGTCATGTGGTTTGAAGAACAGTACACCCACATACTGGCTATGAAAGAAGTGCTATAAAAAAGAGCTTAATATAATTCTGAGTTCAGTTTTTAATGGACCCAGCTGGAAAGACAATCTAACATAAGGATATTCTTCACAGCTGGTCTGGAATCAGCCATCCATTTTCTGATCATATCCTACCCCAGCAGAGTGTAGCCCAGAAAACTGACCCCAAACAGGGGAAGTGTTCCATAGGTGGAGGGGGGGATGTTATTGTTCAACAGGAAGGGGCTATTGTCTTGGTTCTTGCCCCTAGTGGCAACCAGGAAGTGCTATTTGAAGCACAGGATAGAGTAGTGGGAGAGACAGCACGAGGGAGAGAGAGACAGAGAGAGAGACAGAGAGAGAGACACAGAGACACAGAGAGAGACACAGAGAGAGAGACAGAGAGAAAGACAGAGAGAGACAGAGACAGAGAGACAGAGAGAGAGGGGGAAGGGAGGAAAAAAGCAGACTAACTTGGAGCATTCCTCCAGGGACTGGACCAACATCTGCTGAAAGGTGGAGATTTCCTCCAGGTTCCCCTGGATGTAACTGACGTCTGCACTGGTCAGTCTGAAAAGAAGACGAGGAGGAGGAGATATTAGCTGTCATGTTAGATTCACATTATTCCAGATTGCATTATTTCTCTCTCCCTCACACACACACTCGTACCCACCCATCTGAGGAGTGCAATGAGCGCAAGTATGAGGACAGCAGGGTCTGTAGCTCCTTAGAGTACTCAGTCTCTGTTTCCAGAATGTTCTGGAGAACCTGTGGGAACATAGAACATTTGATAGTGACACTGAGCCTGATGGACACAAGCACACACACACATACTTTCTTCCTCCTCGAAGAAAAACAAGACGACAAAGGAGACAGAATGAGGACAGTACATTGGTTTGTCTGTTCATCATTATCCCTCTCATGAAGAGTAGCCTTCTCCACCGGCCGTCATTTAAGGGGACCATTAGAACCACAGTGCAGTGGAGAGATCCCCTAATGTCCCATTTTCAACAAATCCCTTTGTTTTTCTGTAGTTTTTAAGTCATTACCAGAGTTCAATAGAGGGACGTTCTTTTTGTATGTCTGTGTCCATCTACTGTGGGTCTAATCCAACCCTGTCATGTCTACAGAACATGCTGTACTGAGGTGGAAGCCTACTGTTTCTATGTTGTGTTTGGTTGTTCCGTTTCCAGGCCTGCAGATCGAAGGGAAAGGGGGCAGGAAGTCCTTCCCTGAACACAACAGGCTCCTCTAAATAATCTAGCAGCACAGACAGCTCTCCCAGGATGCCTTGCAAGCGGCAACCTCTTTTTTTGTAGTTAAACGTGAGACAAGAAGGTTTTCTCATTGATCTAAGATGCCCGAGTGACCCTTCCATTGTGTGACTGACACACACACACAACGCGTCGTCACCATGTTGTGTGTGTATCTGTATGCATAGACACAACAGCTACTCCAAGTGCCCTGAAGAGCAGCTTGGCCCAGGAGCCAGTGAGATGGAATAACCGACCTACATTACAGCACGCACGCCAACACTGACGCACTCTTTTTCTCTCTCACACACACACAAATGATCTCTTTCTACTTCTCCCTCACACACATCTAGTTATGTCGTATCGGGAATTGTAGGCTTGGTTCAAATCAATTTTATTCGTTCCAACAGGGCCAGGTCATCTCAGCTGGGCCTCATATCCTCACCACATTGTAATAGGTCTTGCTGATGGCTGATGTGTCCAAGCCTTTAAGAGGGCTCTTCAGTGTCCCGGACTTAGGCGACACAGGCTTGTCTGTGATAGAGAAAGATGGATACAGTGAGAGAGGGAAAAAGAGGGAGGAAAAGGGAGAGGGAGTCAGGAAGAAAAGAGACCTCTTGCTTTTGTTTGAGTTACTTCTGTTTGTCTGTCTGTCTTTCTGTGTGTCTTTCTGTGTGTCTCTCTCTCTCTCTCTCGCTCTCTCTCGCTCTCTCTCTCTCTTTCAGATGTTTAGTGACTACAGCTTTGGCTAGACGACATTCCTCTTCACTGTAATTCCTAGCCATTTCATCCTCTCTCCCTGGATTAAAACCCTGTTCAGGCAGCTTTGGAAACCTTCGACTGTAAAAGGAGCTTCTGATGAATAGGCCATGGAAATGCATGGGTCTATTTCCTGAAGTAAATCCAGTAAATCAATTTCTGTTACACCATGTGCTTGGCCGGCCAATCAATAGACTGGTCGGGCCCAAAATACACACCCAGGAAGTAAAAACAAGCTCTGCAACACTAAGTGAGAATAACTTGTCGGGGGACGATGGGAGTCCCATGGAGGCTATTGAGCCGTTCCCATGCATTACACATATCTTAACAGACGATGATAGGCACATTTGTTTTTGTTTAATCTTGGACTTAGTTATATTTCCTCCAAGCAAGAAGGTCTGCGTTTACGTTTTTTTTAAATGGCCACACCCACCGCTGCCTTTGACCTCGCGGACGTAGTTGCTCGGGAACCAGCCTGTCCTGCCGCTGACTGACCCCTCCCACCAGCCGCCATCCTCCTGCCGGCTCACGCTGATGATGTCACCCTTGGAGAAGGAGAGCTCATCCTCATTGGTCTGCTGGAAGTTGAAGCGTGCCCTCACCAGAACCTGCAGCCCCCCATTTTCTGACATGTCCTGTAGAAAGAGGGAGTAAAGGAGGTTAGATGAAGAAAACAGAAGCCATCTGTTAACCTTGATATTTCCTCTCACAGTCCCTTATTTGTGCTTTAGTTCATGCTGGATGTGGTTCTGTGTGATTCTAGAAGGTTCTGCTCAGGCTGTATGGTTCTGCTGGACTCACCAGGCTGCGATACTGGTGCTGCAAGAGCTTGGAGGAGCGTCCGTGAGGAGACTGGGTGCTGAGAGACTCGAATGACTTAATCCTCAGAGAGGAGGAGTGTCGTGCACACACGCTGTCACAGTCCAACCCAATATCTGGACAGGAGAGAGACAGGTCTGCAATTGAATACAGGCTTGAATTTGTATTGGTAACAGGAAGTCCTCACTGATTCATCGTTTATCCGAAACACACAGAGATACACGCAAAGACAAACACATGTTTCTTTACCTTCTGTAGCTTTATTCAGGGCCACTAGAGAGTTGAGCACTTTGGTGAAGTTTAGTCCCTGAAGGAGATCATTCACCTCAAAGGGCTTGAAATACAACAAGAGGAGTTGAGGGAGGTGAGGAAAAAAAATTGTTTTAGACTAGCCAAATGGAAAACATTATGCTATAGAATGCAACTCAGGCTTGTCTAGATAATCCACACATATAGTGATCTAGTTATCGTCACAGTTAAACACCATGGCATTACAAGTTAAAGGACGGGGGACTGTGCAATGTAAAAATCACAATAAATAGAGAGACACACACACACCTCCACCACCCTGTCTGGACGGATTAGGTTATCCCCCAGACTGAGCCCCCTCTCTAATCTCTAACCATGTACCCTGAAACACACATGCCACTGAACAAGCCCAAATTCATTCAAACGGACACATCACATGCATCCTGGTGGCCCAATCTGCCCTGACACAAAGTAACCGGGATGAGTGTAACCAGTACATTTCTTGATTTCAGATCAAAATGGGGGGGGGGGGGGGGGGGGGGGTCATTAAGGGAGAGGGGGAAGGAAGGAAGGAAGGAAGGAAATACTGAGAGTATCCTTTACAGAGATTTTGTACTGGGCCAGAAGCTAGAATCGGGTGAAACGAGGTGTGTACTTAACAGGCCTTGTTTGAGAGAGGCTGAAATATACCTCCCTTCCAAACCCCACCTAGTTTGCTAAGAATTCTAAAAGAACAGCAAACGTTAAGAGCACCACCAGACAAAAGAGCCCAAACACAACCTGTCTGATATCTTACCAATGTCATGACAAGGGGAAATAGCCCTACAGTCCTATCAAGCAGCAATATTCCCATCCTCATTTCTTCTCTTGCAATACATGCCAGACTAAGGCATTCCAATCTCTAGTAGGCAATGCATTTCCTTCATGCGTGCATATGTGACGAAATAAAATCAGTTCATAGTTCTCTCAACCCTGCATGGCCATAAAATTTACGCTAACATCTCTGTACTGTGGGCACAATATCTCTGAAATATGACTTTTTTGACACTTTCAATATTGGACTAATTTTGTTAGCCCTAAAGTCTTCATAATAGTCCTTTTTAACGAGAATTTGGGAAAAACTAAACAAAGCTGTACTTAGTATCGGTTATAGCCCATAGGATACTGTTTCGCGGATTAATAGACTACTAAAGGAAATACTCAACTTTGTTTGTAAAACAGTTCATAAAGCATGTCTATGTGTTTACTGTGCGAGGCGCTTGGTATATTGTTGTAAAATCCAGCGGGTTACAATGCTCACCTCTACACGGAAAGAGCCGCAGCCTTTTAGAAACTCCCTGATGTTAACCTGGCACTCGCTGTCATTCCGAGGTTCTTGCAAGACCTGTGGACCAGGAAAGAGTTTTACGAGGTAAATCCCGTCCGTTACACCTGCACAATCTTTATGGTTGCCATGAACAGAAAATGTTCGGTTACAACTCACAAGGTCATATTATTTCTGATGAGGAACGCGGAGAATAGTGTAAGAAAATAAATGCAATTGCAATCTTTGCCCCTGCGAAACCTCCGTTTGGGAAACGGGATTAGACGAGGAGGAAATGACGTTTGGTCCATATTCCACTCTACCGTTGCAAACATGCAACTCCACCTGTGTTCTGTCTGTTTCCCATGAACAACATAGCCTACATGTGTTTAGAATCACAGTTTGTGTGCAATAGATTTATTGGGATGTAGTGCAAAAAGTAATTTGTCATCATGTTTATCTAATTGATGCAATGTTATCATTTGATCATTTTATTTTGACGCTGTTCAAAATCGGCACATTGCCATAATAATAAATGCAGAGCAATAACAGACCATCTGCCCGAGCATTTCTGTACAAGCCTGATGTACGTGCTGTGAGCGTGTATAGCGCCTACACGCTCTCACACACAAATCTGCCTCTTTAAAACGGGAAATGTCAGTAATTTTGCTTCTCAATGTTGGGTGACTGTACAAGCATCAATACAATTAAAGGCATTGGGTTATCACCCCATAACCTTATACGGTTAGTAATGAGACACAAATATTTTAAATTAATTTTCTTGATTATGAAAGCTACATTTTGATAATAAAATAACATGAGGTAGGGTATTAGCTCTAGGCGCACAGGAAAGCCTAGGTTGAAGTAGACAATGCAAACATCTGGGCATATTTGGCTGTACAACGTGCTCCAAACAGTCTGTAATTGTCCCTATTGCGCCCATTAATCATAAGGCCAAGAGTGACCAAATATCTTGTCAGTCTGGTAAGCAAACCCACAATGGTGTATTTAGTGTTGGCTATGCAGAATAATAACTGTACATACTTTTTCAACGGACCCCGGGCGCAATCTCTCCAGCAGCTTGCACAGGACCACCCCATCTTTAAGCGATGACTGCAAGAAGCCCTCTGGATCCGAGATGATCTTTTTTGGCGATTCCAAAACCCCCAACGTTATTAGCCAAGTTACTGTCTGTTCCGCCGAATTCATGACTATCACACTCTCTCTTTTATCCTTCGATGTTTTCCAGCTCACATGTGGTGAATCGCATAACTCAGAATAATAAAATAAGTAGCTATTTCAGATCTCTACTAACTATTTAGTCAGTGGTATCCCAATGTGATTTTCCAAAGCCCTGTGCAAGTGGTTCCTTCGTTTTCGCGTAACTGGTCTGGAATAATGTCAAGTAGCCTACCCCTATCCTGCTCCCTTATCCCGGAACAGTCTGCTGCCGTGGGCCAATAGATGACATCACTTTACTGTCCATGTCAACTATGACATTGTATGTGAATGCCCACGCTCTGACAGTTCAACATTTTACCATATTATTCTGCATCCTTAAATTAATGGCTTGCTGGCGAGTCAACACAACATTTTTACTTTTAGATATCTGGCACCTGCATCTATGTTTATCTTTAATACGTTTCATATTTACCACGTGTTATACTGTTGCAGTGCGCACTATCTCTATCAGCGAAGGCTGTTCAATTACATGGAAAACTAGCCTATTAGTCTACAAATTCCAAAGGTGGTCTTTAAAATAATTTGGAAAAAATATGTTTTAACAAACACAATTAAGTGATTAATTTAGGATCCTTCAAACCCTGCATTATACCGCCCCCTGCTGAATTGCTCGATATGACAGAGCATAAACGTGGAAAATCCATAGAGCCACAAAATAAAAATCATATACATTAGCCAGTTTAAAATAATTAAAAAATAAATCAGATAGTTTTTTCAATTTCTATAAATATGCAATTTCTTTATTGGGGTTGATTGTTGTATTTCTCTTGTACATTTCAAACTCAAGTCAGGAGGGATGCGTGGGGTCACCTTGTTCATTCGCGGTGAGGAGAACAAATAACGTCCGTAGGCACCTGTAGAACCAACTAACAGGGTGGGGCCGATCGTGCTGATATGAGTGGAACTTTTAAAATGACCATAAAAAAAACTGCATTCAAGAAAAGGTAAAACACTGACAATGCAATATTATTCCGACGTTAGAAAACGTCTGTAAAGCAGGTCATCCTTCCTCTTAGCTCGATTCCTCCGCACCTGTGGCCGATCGTCTGCACCTTCCCAGAGCTTCGGCAAACTAGATTCCTCATTGGTGCCGAGCCTTCCACTGACTATACTGACATTCTAACTAGCTCTCAACAGAAAGGTTATGGTCTCTTGGTACATATGGCGCCAAAAGGGCTGCCATATATATAAAAAATAAAAATCTAAATCTTAAACAGAGTTTGCCAAACTCTGGTTCAGTAGCTAGCTGTGGCCCCGTCTCCCCTTTCCATCTCTCTCTCAAGTTCCGATCCTGTCTTGGAAGGGAGGAGTTTTGCATGTTTGTGCAAAAGGGGGGGGGGGGGGGGGCGAAGTCTCAAGCAGAAGCCAGAAGGTGTAGATCGAGGGAGAAGAATAATGAAAAATGAAATTTAAAAAAAAGATGATTTGGAAGAACAGGCACGTTGGAATAGTGTGTCAATGCTGTCTAGACAGTCACTGTTAACAACAGTGGAAATTGCTCCGTTTCTCACAGAAAAACACGTCTTCTTATTTGTCACCACTAATCATTACACTCCCCTCTCCCTCCTGGCGAACAGGGGAGGAGTGAGGGAGAGGCAAGGGGAGGTGCAACCCCGCATTTCTCTCCCCTTAAACCGAGTGTATGGATTCAGTGTGATCTATGCCTTTTCTTGATCAGATGTCACATGATCAGAGTGTGTAGATGAGTGTGTCTGTGTATGTGTTTATATTGATGTTTACACCACGTGGCTGTCTTAAAAGATGGAAAGGGGGGTGTTTTGGGTTCTCCTCAGATGATCTCGAAGGTCTTCTTCAGCTCCATGATGAGCTGCCAGTCGGTCTTCGTCATCTCGTCTCTGAACCAGTTCTTCAGGGCATCGATGGACGCTCGCGTGATCTGGGGAGGACAACCCACCATTTCAACTCTCTCTTTCAAAGGGGTCAAAGGTGCCAAAAGACATGTCTAGCTGGGATTCTGCCTCTTAGCCAGTGCCGGGAGAGCATACCTTGCTGACGATGAAGTCGGTGGCCTCAAAGTGCCGTCCGTACATCTTGGGAGACTCTCCGGGGATGGGCTCGATCTTCACACAGATCTCCTGGCCCTTCTTGGCAGAATCCACCGTCTTGTGGTTCATCTCAATACTGGTGATGATGCCAATGTCCACAAACTGAGAGAGGGAGAGATAGATAGGATGAGTGGCTTGATGGGTGATGCCTCGCCTCTACATTGGGACATGCTGAAAATCTTTCTGCTACTAGTGTGGGTATTAGGACACAGCTATTGGCAGACCCCCTTCAGCTCTCCTCCTCCTCGCCCACTTACCCCTTTGGTGGGTACACAGAGAGGGGTGCCCTGTCGGAGGACGCCCGCCTCCACAGTCACTCCAATGACGATGGGGTCCCTGGAGTTGAAGATGAACTGGGGGAGGATGCGGAGCTTACAGGGGAACACAGCTATGTGTCTGGAGGGAGGAAGATGGAACAGGCCGTTACCACATGCAGAGCTCTGCCATCCGCCAATCTGAAGGCTGACGCAGGCCTTCCCATGAGGATCTACACACAGACACAGACACATACTTGAACTCTTCCTGCTTCTGCTTCTTGTAGTCCTCCCGGTACTTGGTGAAGGCATCGAACAAGTGGTAGATGATCTCGGCGCTGAAGATGCGCACGCCCAGCCCGTCGGCCATCTCCTGGGAGTCCCTCTCCACCTTGACGTCGAAAGCCAGGATGGTGGCGTACCTGAGGGACAGGTCAGGGGAGCACGGTCACAGACACAGGATCATGGCGCCAAACAAGAACAGAACACACAGATGTCATGTAGATGGGGGGGGGAGGGAGTCCCAGGAGAGAAAGGAGGAAGAGTATCGTACTGTGGGTCGTGCTCCAGCATAGCGGAGGCCTTCATCACATCTTTCTTATGGACGGGGCCGATATTGATGCCAGCGTACTGTGGGTCGAGGATCGGAAACCAGCGTTAATAAACAGGTTCTGAAACAGGTCGTAAATACGGTGTGTGTGTGTGTCCACTCACAGGCACTTTGGAGGTGCGTAGGAACTCCAGCAGGGCCTCCAGGGAGCCCAGCGTGGACGCCTGGACGTACACCCCCTTCTCCTCCAGCTTTATGGAGCTGAGCGTCTGTTTCAGCTCGCGCACCAACTCGTCCTGTACACATAGCGGACACAGGGTGTATCAATACTGAGAGTGTGTGTGTGTGTGTGTAGATTCAGGTTCATCCTGCACACAGATACCGAGATTTTTGGTCATTTTGAACGAGAGGAAATGAGAAAGCAAGCGACCCAGGTAGCAGGAGAGAACGAGGCAGAGAGCAAAAGGAGGGTTCAGTGTGTGCTCTTACCCTGAGCACGGGCACCTCGTCGTCCTTGTGAGCCACCAGCAGGGGGAGCCCTGCAAGGGTCTTCTCCAGGTCCTTGCCAAGAATCTTCACCCCCTGCGCGGTGTTCACCTCCTTGTGCTTCTCATACTGATTCTACATACATACACACGCACACACACACACACACACACACACACACACACACAAAATAAAAAAACATTTAGGGAACCGAATCGGGATAAGCCAGGATAGGGAGGAGCACCTTGGCTGAATGAAAACACTGGCTTCCAGACAGGATGCAGATCTGTTCCCAACAAGCACTCTGTCAAGTGAGGACAGGCAGACAAAGAGAGAGCTCATACGGACCTTGACCCTGAGCTCTTTGAGGGGCGGGGGCAGCAGCAGACCCCTGATCTGGGTGACGATGGGCCCCTCCACCCCCGGGACGATGATTGTATCCCCTTCTCTCAGGTGCCCGTTGATAAGAATCACGTCGATGGTGGTTCCCATCCCTGGCAGGGCTTTGACCTGGACACACAGGCACAGGGTTAGGGGTGCCATGTCACCAGACTCATTGGATGGATGCAGGCCCAAACACGTGGGTGTGATAGAGAGGGCTGTGTGGAGGGATGAGCTCACCTCCATGACCTGGGCGCGGAGCTCGTCGCAGTGTGCCAGGCGGCGGGCCAGCATGGTCTGGGTGAGCTCCACCAGCAGGCCAATCAGGTTGCCCATGCCGTCCCCGGACACGGCTGAGGTGGGTACCAGAGAGACGAAGGTTCGTGGGTCCTTGTTCTCGTGGAAGAGAGCAGCGTTGAGACCCTGGGAGAAAAACACACACAGACAGAGACACAAAGTTGAAACCAGTCTGTTTTTTGTTTTTTATTACAAATAACCAATAATAGAACATCTAAGAAGACTGTGAGTGGCTGGAGAATCTGATAGGCGGAGACTGCAGCATGGTGATTGGCCGAATGACTGACCTGCTGCGCAAACTCTACAATGACGGCCTTGGCCCTCTCGTCAAACTCATCCTTGGTGTTCTTCTTCTGCTTCTTCAGAGCGGTCACCACGTCTGTGTCTGGACTCTTCTTCCAGTCATATAGACGGTCGATCTGGAGAGAGAGAGAGGGGGGGGAAACAGAACAAGGATGAGCAAATACAAAAAAAGGACTATCTGGTTTATTTCATACTTCTGTCCTACTTCACTCTCTCAATTCATTCCGGCTATTTGTCCATCCAACCATCCCCATCTATCCCCCCCCCCCCCCCCCCCCATTTTCTATCCCTCTATTTCTCCATCCATCTCTATTCTTCCCTCCCTTCCTCACCTTGTTGAGTGCAACGATGAAGGGACATTTCTTCTCCTTGAGCAGGTTGATGGACTCTAAGGTCTGGGGCTCCAGGCCATGCATGATGTCCACCACCAGGATGGCAATGTCACACAGAGAGCTGCCCCGGTTCCTCAGGTTACTGGAGGTCACACACACACACACACACACACTTTTAGATACAGCACCCAGTCATGGCCTGTGATTGATAGGCAAATGCAAATTCCCACAGACTCACAAAAGCGCACACCCCAAACGCACACAAACCCAAGCTGCACACACCTGAAAGACTCGTGGCCGGGTGTGTCAATGATAAGCATTCCCGGTATTTTGATGGTGTCTTTGTCCAGCTGGGGAGGAAAAACAGTCTACTCATTACCACAGCGCTGTCCCAACAGAAATACTCACAAAGGGCTGCCGGTTCATAAGGACCACAGAAGAACTCCAAAACAACATTCCCAGCTGATAACAGCTGTATTTTAGAAGGCCCATGGGTGGAGCAGGGAACCTTCCCTGCTGCCCCCTCTGGGTGTGGGCCTGAGACTGAGGGAGGAGGAGGGGCTGTTTGGGGGGGGCATGGAGGGGGTGTACTCACGTTTTTCACCATCTTGGTCTGCTCTATGATGGTTTCCAGGGGGACGTTGGTGGCCCCTATCTGCTGGGTGATGCCCCCCGCCTCGCCATCCTGGACATTCGTGTGGCGCAGCTGTAGGACAGACAGGGCTTTTTAGAGCGCTACATGGATGTGGGTGTCCAGCCTCAGGTCAATAGTGCTTCCTTCATTTTGGGGGAGTTTATCTTTGGAAGACAGCATCCGCTAAATTGCAAAAATGTCAATTTAACATCGAAATCAGCAGAAACGTGATCGTGCACACCTGTGTACAAACACACACACATCCAGGGCAGCGTCACACGCACCTTGTCAAGGATCTTGGTCTTCCCCGTGTCGACGTGGCCCAGCACACACACCACGGGCGAGCGCAGCTTGTCCAGGTTGATGTTCCTCATGTTCTCCTGACGCCGTTTCTGTGGGCAGACCCTTGCGTCAAATCCGTGGCTGACCAGGTGTCTGTCTGGCAGTGTGTGTGTGTATGTGTGTGTGTGTGTATGTGTGTGTACCTCTATCCGCCTCTTGGCCTTGTCATACAGCCTCTCATCTTTGGTTCGGCCGTCGTCCGAGTCGCTCCCGCTGCTCGAGTCGGAGCTCTCCCTGCCCCCCTTCCTCCTGGCCGCCGGGGGCTGGGCCACGGCTGGCTCGCCCTCCTTCTTCTTCTCCTCTTCCTCCTCGCTCTCTTCCTCTTCGTCGTCCTCCTCCTCTTCCTCCTCGTCGTCCTCCTCGTCGTCCTCCTCGTCGCTCCCGTTCTCCCCCGCCCCCGGCTGGGGGGCAGCTTTGGGCTGTGCCGGGGTCTCCTTCACCTCTATGTGCACCTTCTTCAGCTCTTTGGGACAGACGGATGAAGGGAGAGAGAGAGAAGGAGGAAGTGAGGGAGGGAGAAATCGAGAGCTCGTTTTTTTTGGTTGCAAAAGTTGTAACAACAACTAAGAACGGCCAAGAACACCCCTTTAACATATCAAAGATTGTAAAGACATGCAGTGTAGACCATGTCGGGGTCAGGAGGGGATTGTATTTCCGTTCCATCTCTAATGGTACCTTTCTCTTCGTCGCTGGCTATGGCCTCCCAGTCGTCAACAGCAGCTTCAGGCTTTGGTTCTTTCACTGACGGGGAAGAGCGAGAGAGGGAGGGAGGGACCACAGGTGTAGAGTGAGAAGAAGAAAACGGTTTGCAGCAAAGACTTCCATGGACTAGGGAGCTTATTGTAAACACAACATGGTGAAGGAGAGCTGCTGATCAGCTGCGACCCCTGGGGCTGTGGCACGACTCAGTCAACCTTCCTCGCTTACCTGCTTCTGCTTTGGGTGTCGTCGCCACTGTCGCCGGCTCGGTCTCCATGGCAATGGGTGCGGCTGTCTCGGGCGTGGGTGATGTTACCTCTGAGGTTTCTGGGGAGGGGGTGGGAGAAGTAATAGCCGATGAGGCAGACACACAAAAGGTGTGTGTGCATGTTGATGTTCTTGGTGCTCGGGGCGGCTACCTTCGGGGGTCTGGGCGGCGGGCTTCTTTTTCCTCTTGTCTCCGTACACAGGCTTCTTCTTCCTCTCTGCCGCCGACTCTCTGGACGGCACCTCCACACCTGCAGGGGACAACAGGTGGTTAGGCTGAGGTAGGGTGAAGGGCACAGTCACCCCGGAGACAAGAGGACAGAGTATTCTGCACGGAGGTCTGCCACAACCGGACTATTTCAAGCCAGGCCCCACGGAGTGTTTCCTTTTCCTCTGTATACCCAAGTGTTCATGTTTCAGACCATGTAACTGGGGTCAGCAGGTTGTGTGCCTGCTGCACTCACCCTGTGCCTGCAGCAGTTTGAGCGTGGCTTCGGCCCTGGCCCTGGCATCCTTCTGGGCCTTGGTGAGGAGCTTGCCCTCCTTCTTCAGCCTCTCCTTCCTCTCCTTCTCCTTCAGCTTCTTCTTCTCCTTCCTCTCCTGCTCCAGGCGTTCCTGTGAGGGAGCAGGGGGAGCACGGAGGTGAGAGGTCGGAAACAGTTCTGGATTCTATTTCGGGCCGACTTTCAGCGTTTCTTAACTCTGTGTGTGTGTGTATATATATATATGTGCGGTAGGACCCACCTGCTCCAGTCTCTGCGCCTCCTGTTCCTCCAAGCGTCGGAGGGTCTCCTCCTCCTCCTTCTTGGCCCGCTCCTCCTCCTCCTTCATGCGGGCCAAGGCCTCCTGCATGGCCTTGACCGTGGCCTTGCTGGGGCCCTTCTTCTTCTCCTCCTTCTCCTTCTCTCCCTTCTTCTTCTTCTTGTCCTTCTTTTTCTTGTCTCCCTCGGCCTCCTCTGAAGAGGCACAGACGTCAAACATGACTTACCGACATGAATGTCACACATTTGATATTGACTTAATGATATCTCTGTTACAATGAGAGATGTACTGTTCTGCTCTCTAATACATTTCACTTAAGCGGTGACTCAAATAAAGTATTTATAAAAGCCAGAAAGAGCAATGGCAGAGCATAAGCAGAGCAGGGAGGAGGCAGAGAGAGAGGAGCTCACCTTCCCCTTGGACGTCCGCCCCCTCCTCCTGGTCCTCGGTCGGGGCGTCCTCGGCTGCTGCCGGGGCCGGCTCAGTCTTCGTCACAGCCTCCTTCTGCGGGGGGCCTCCTGTACCGTCCTCCTTGGTCTCCTCCTTCTCTTTCTCCTTGAGCTTCTTCAGTTTGGCCCTCTCCTCCTCCTTCTTCTTCCTGTCCCGTTCCTTCTTCTCTGCTTTCTTCTGGGCGGCGGTCTTCATTTTGTAAGGTCCTTCCTCCTCCTCCTCATCCTCACTGTCAGCCTTAGCCTTTCCCTTTTTCTTCTTCTGGGCTTTTTTGGAGGACTGGGATGCGTCGTCGTCATCGTCATCGGAATCCTCTTCTCCTCCGACTCCGCCTCCACCACCACCACCACCTCCCCCTTTCCTCGCACCACCACCGTCCTCGTCGTCTTCCCCCTCTTCCTCGTCCGAGGCCGCCTTGCGGCCCCCCTTCTTGCCGGCCTTGGGCTTGTTGCGTGTCCTAGAGCCCTCGTCCTCAGAGTCAGAGCCAGCAGGAGCGGCAGGTGCCGGGCCAGGCTTTCTGTCTCTCTGCCCGTCTCCATTTTTCTCCGGGTCGCCCGTACCCGATACCTCTTGGTCGTTGTCGTCGTTGTCCTCATCCTCGAGGCTGGCGTGCTTCCCCTTCCGGGTCTTCTTCTTTTCTGCTTTGGTGGGCACCGCCGGCTCCGCGGCCGCTGCTTCTTCTGTGGTGTCGGCTTTCTGCGGAGCCTAAGAGACATGACGTAAGCCATTCCACAAACAATATACATGTGCTATACTAAGCCTAGGGCTGGGCGATAATTATTTTTTTTAAGTCATGACTTGCCTCAATAAAGATATTGTAACATTAATTCATTTTCAATAATATTAATGATGTCGATAGAGAATAATTAGGAACAACAGTCCATTTAATTTCTGTGATGCAGCAGGAAGTTGCGGGGAAATGGTAGCCTACGCTCACTAAAATATACTGAGCACCTCAAGTGGAGTAGCTAATGTTAATCGTGGAAAATGAGTCTTGTTGCCGAAAACAGTGGCAGCAATAGCCATGGCGAGGGAGCAACTTCCAATGAAGAAATTATTTTTAAAAAGGGTTTGTCTTCTTCAGTTATTTGGAAGTGGTTTGGCTTTTTGAAATCCAACAAAGAGCAGAGCAATGTTCGGTGCAAATTGTGTAGTAAACAAACAGGTGGCTACCAAGTCTGGTAATAACGACAAACCTTTTTTACCACCTGAAGCAAAATCACTTGTTGGAACATGCAGAAAGTGTGAGTTTGCGCCAAGGTTTTGATAAAAAGCAAGGTTTTAAAAAGCTTAAGTTACTTGACCCCAGGTACGTGCTCCCTGGCCGCAAACATTTCTCTCACACCGCTCTGCCTAAACTTTATGCCGAGTGTAGGGAAAAAGTTGAAGAAGAGACTTATTTTGCTACTACTACGGATCTGTGGTCTATCTTCTTAATTATCGTAATTGAATGGAAATATAAATATCTATATCTATTATTTTTTACCCATATCACCCAGCCCTTACTAAGCCCTACACTGAGGAAACGGCTTAGTGAAGATATAGGCCTACTCCATATGGTGAGAGGGCAGGTTTACCTTTGCTTTTGCCCCTCCGGTTTCTATCGAGAGTTCCTCCAACTCTTTCAAGATGTCGTCCTCACTGCGGAGAAAAACAAAACGTGTGTCATCGCCGAGTAGCTTAAACCAGGCCCCTTTAAGACTGAGCAGATGGAGGAGGTCCAGCGAGCTTACTCAAAGTCATCTTTTTTTCCTGCTCTCTTCTTCTTCTTTCCTTTGACCTGTTCTTTGGCTGCTCCGGCGCCCTCGATCTCGGCTGCTAAGGCGTCAATGTCGATGCCGTCGTCTTTGGCACTGGAACATAAGGGACATTGAACGCACATGCTTAAACGTCCATATTACTGAATGTATGTGAGTGACTGAGTGTAACATTTATATTATCTTTGAGAGGCCTGAACGGCAAACTAGAAAGAAGATACAACTGGCACAATATCACACAAACAAGCCTAATCTCCCCTCTCTACCAGCCTTAAGACAAGGCAGTGTGAAACAGACAGTCATTCATGCAGCCAATCACAGAGCAAGCGGACACTTTTGCAAACGAAAAACCCTGAAAGCGTTTGAATGTACCACATCAACTCTGACACCTGAGGCCAGATACAGACTGTGAAGCACACAGCTGCTGCTGGAACAGAGCCGGCCTGCCTGACCCTGACTCACAGGTGCCACTCCACCGCCAACCACCTCCCTCCTGGCGGTCCCTACATGAAGTCAATAAGAAAGCTAGGAGGATGAAGCTCGTGTGAAAGTGCAGTCCTTGAAAAGCGGTTATCGACGACAACACTTGTTTCCAACACACCCAGCATTAACAGCTACCTCCTGAATACCTCCACGTAGGCCTACGGGCACAAACCAAAAGCACCAGACGTTTACCTGAGGCAGCACATGAAGCTACGAGTCTTGAGGAAAGAGCCTGTGTTTATTGCCTCAGCCCTTTATAGGGAGTGGGTGAGGCTTTTCCTTGCATGCCTCTTGCATCAGCAGCAGTGGGAAGCACCTCAGTGTTAGGAACGAGGGGCCACACACACACACACACACACACACACAGAGGGAGCTGTGCTCAGCACAAAGCCTACTAGAATGACCAAGCTTGGTGAGACATCCAGTGCCTGTGGGATTAAAAACTGGATACATCTGTCTGAATAATAAAGACAGATGTGCTGGAGGTAGAAACAGATTCAAGCTAATGTCCACTGTGTTGAAGCTTACAGACAGACACCTGCAGGTGCTATCTCCCAGGGTGGGTCCACATGTGATACGGCTGGGTGCATCTCAATAGTGTGACATGACTTCCTCTTCTCATTTGCTTCCAACATCACTAGTCTCAGCACTGACATGTAATTAGTCAACAGTAGAACCCTGCCAGTGGAAATGCATTGTTGTGCACTGTTCATGTTATTTGCCGTTTGCAAGGCAGTAGGCATTTAGAGGTTTCAAGCATTCATTACTTTAACTGAGGGAGAGACAAATAAGTTGTTCCAGAGAATCGTAGGCCTGCTATCAAGCAAACTCGCTACCTTATACATATGAAGAGGTCACCGCTTTATTTTCATGAAACAACTAAACATAATGCTGTCCCTATTGTGACAATAATGTTCTTATGTTCATGGGTATATTGCCACGCAGTGTCAAATACTCAAATATGTAGTCAGTATTGGTGATCGGAATCAGAATTAAAATTTTATATCTAGTAACAAACGTTTGTGACCATGCTGACTTTCTTTTAGACAAAGCCTGGTCATTTCTCCATGGTGGCTATTAGGTGACTAGACAATGCTCACCGGCCCTCTCTGTGACAACACAATGAAAAAGATGATGCTGCAGGCCAAGCGCGCAGCCAAGCTGCTGCGACTGCTCCTGTCCTGACTCGTGTACAGTCTTTCGCACATTTGGCTATTTAGGTAGCTAACATCTATGTGCAAGCGAGTTGTTCCGTTGATAAAGTCATTGACAATCACGTATGGCAACAATAATACCATGGTAGCTAGCTAGCTGACTGATGTTCATTCCCATGTCCCCTAGGTTATCTGGAGAATACGTTACACGCTAGCCCAAGTTAGCAAGCCAGGACTTAGCTTGTTCTAGGTTTAGTAGCTGACTAAGTGACAAGCTATGAAATCAAGCTTGCCAGAGTAAACCAGCGCCACACTCACAGGTAACTTCTGGGTGGGTATTGTGGAAATGTTTTTAGTCTTAATGCTTACTAGCCAATGGCTTACAATTATCAATATTTGTCACGTTACCATTGAAAAGAAGGCCTAGCCAAAGCAATCTGCCGCCACATGAAACCATAACGACTGCTAGCAAGTTATCTCTAGTCATGCCACTACACTTGTCACTCTAAATATCGCTTCACATCTTATATGAAATGGACACTAATTACTTAATCTTTACCTGTCTTCCCCTGACTTTTTCTGTTTCTTCCCCATTATCCCGTTTATTTATCCACAATGTACAGCCTCGTTGCTCGCCGATATTACTCGGTTCAAGCACATATGGTTGGTCTCAGGGAAATTGCGCAAGCGCTCTATCAAAGAATGTTCATGCCCATCATCCTGCGCACTAAGTTGCAACTTGCAACCAGCTATGTTCCTTTTTTACTGTACCGCCCCCTAGCGTGCAGGTGTGCAGGTGTGCAGGCGCGTGTAGAGGTAGTTTGCATTTTGCTACCAGGTGTATGGAAGCAAATCAGTGGCATCGTGTTTTGAATGTTAAAAGGCTTTGAATACTTATTATGCAAATGTACACCACCGAATTTGTTGGTTTTGCATTTACCTTTTTAAGTGTGAGATACAGTGGATCCTCCAGCAACGGATATTACGTCAATAAGATAACAAAAAGTAATTCGACTTCATGCCTTGAAGCTGAGAATGCCATTGGCTACTTCAAGTCAGCCGGGCTGCAGGTTACACCGTCGCTGCATGAAGTCGAATGCACCTAATGTCATTGAAGAGAGACATCTTTAAACTGAAGCATCTTCAACCTCTCGCTGACGCTGAAGAAAATGCCCAAACTGTGAGAGACCTCCTGCATTTTTCCGGTGTCCAAGAAAGGACGTCCCAGCACTCTCATTCATTTTTTATTCCTTACTTTTATTCATATTTCTATTATTCCTTCTGCTGCTCTAACTCCCACATGCCTGGGATAAAGTGTTATCTTATCTTAAGGACACGTTACCCCAAATAAAAATAAAACAAAGTAAAAAAAAAAAATGCTTGTTGAAATGTACTTTTAATTTAAAGTTTGGATGACTGTACACAATGCAACAAGTCGTGTTTATATATATTGAATCAACTACATGATCAATATTAAGTTAGAGAGAGTATGCTTTGAGTCTAGAGGTTGTAAAAGTGTTGTTACCATTTGACAGTGTAATCAAACAACAGTAGGTGATTCTGCATCGACGCAGCAGGTGCATGGCAGTGAGCTACCCTACTTTGCCAGCAGATGACACAATACAACAGCAAGATAAACTGTCAGCCTGTATTACTCTATGGTCACAGTCCTAGACAGTCATAGTGTGCGTGTGTGTGTTTTTGTGTATGTGTAAATCCCCTTGAAGTGCCATCTACACTTTAATAGACTCCAAAAGTCCAAAGTCTTACACCTTGAATTTCACCACATCTTCCATTCAGTTTAAAGTTTAACCCTTCGGTCTCTTAGAGGATCTGACTGTTCCGACAGTTATCCCACATGTGACTGCCTCAATGTTCCAAAGTCATCACCATTTTATGACCACCCTTAGTTAACCCTGGTACTTTATAACACATTCTATTGATCTTTTAATGTAGGTTTATGAATGACCTACAGGGAAGCGGAAAACCTTCATAAAGGCAGCAGGCCTATTTGTATTTATTATATTTTTTATGTTGTACATTATAGCTATTTTCTTCTTTATATTTATGTTATTCTACATACCTGTCCCCTTAGTATCAAATCAAATCAAATTTATTTGTATAGCCCTTTTTACACGCAAGCATGTCACAGAGGGCTTCACATGCGCCCATAGAACTGCCCCTCAACTTTGATTTGATTTTGATTCTGATTCTGAAGCTAGGCTCCAAATGCCATCTACCTGAACCAAACCAAGTCACTTAGTTCAAATTTAAAGCATTGGAAATCATAAAAGGCAATACATAGCAACACTAGGCTAGAGGACATCTCTCAACATGGGACAGTCAGTATAACTGACATGGTTACAATATATCTTTCACTTTGATAGAGATATGTGCTTGGACATGATATACTTTTGAATATTTTTGCAAAAGAAACAAGAACTTTAGAAAAGTAAGAACGGCTTTCTGGTCAGTAGTTGTCGTTACACTCAACCAATGTAGATAACCCAGTGATAGTACCAAAGGATTCATCTGTGCGTGTCGGACAGTTTGTGTGAACCTCTGCCAAAGAACTGAAGGTGTTGCAGAATCCCACAACCTTGACAACTGGCAACTCCCTACAGATAATTAGCAATTTGCACTGGATAGATCAAAGAGTGAGACAGAGACAGAAAGAAGTTGAAAGAAAGATTTTTTAGTCAACGTATCCAGACAAATTCGTGAAATTAGTTGCTTGAGAGAAACGACAACCATAGTTCCTGCTGTCTACATTAATTCAAAGCCTGGATTTTAGCACTCAACTCTCATCCTAGAATAAAAAAAATGTTTAACGCCTGAATCCTTGACACCACTGAACAAAACCATATACTTGTGTTATCTCAGTGACTTGGATAGTGGGACCAACTTTAAGCTATACTGAGGCCTCAGTGTGGGTTGTAACATGTGCGTGTCAGTGGTTCTGTCGGCGGGTAAGTACGAGTTTTTCTTTGAATGGGTGTCGGCTGCCAATTCGTCTGGTGGCGGGCTGGAGGATTGCATAACCCGATTAGGCCCCTGGAATCTAAAAGAGACCTCCCATTGTTCACAGCCATGTGACATGGGGGGGTCAAGGGTCAGCTGAAGGCACGCCAACACGGGATCCGGAGGTTGAGTGGAAGCACCGTAGAAATGCGTACTACTGTACGGCTGGACCTGTTAGACGGGATGCTGAAAACCTGGTGTGGAGAATTTTGACAAGCACCAGATATAGCTTGCAAGTGATCAGAATGAGAAAGACAGAGAGAAGAGAGAACAGAGAGGGAGTAATTGAGAGAAAAGGAGAGGAGTTTTGTTGTTCCCATTGCCAAGGTCAGCTCATTCAGATCCCAACCTCCTACACCAGGGTAACCATTAACCCTTTCCTTCCTCTTGGTGCTGCACAAACTTCCTAACGGAAGCTATGTTCCTGCCCTCCAGACCAAGTCCAAAAGCAAATGACTCCTTTGTTCTGAGACACCATCATATGTGAAGGACTCTGACCATGGCATGTTGTGCTTTTCCCAGTAACTTGTAGATCAGCAACTATGAGCTATGTCATGGCTAACTGTGCTAACAGCTCGGCTACCCAAACATCAGAGTGACAAATATGATAGTACGATGTGAGCATCACACCATGTTTGGCAGCCTTTTGATACTTCTCTTCTGCATGTGTGGGGTCTTCTGCACGTGAAATGCGTTTGGTGAATATAAGTAGACAGATATGTAAGAGAAGAGGAAAAAAATTTAAAGAGGGCGGTGAGTTACTCTTTCAGCTCAGGGGGTATCATGCCAGCGTAATGGTTTCTCTGATGCATGCATGTCCCAACTCCATCAGAGAAACCATTACAAAACCATTATGTTCTCCCATAGACTCTGAGTAGCCTATCTGAGGACTTGAACCACTTCATTATTAATCGTTAATGGCAATAAGTGTTATCTTAGCTGCACACACAAGTGTTTCCATAGGCTCTTTCTGCAGTGAAAGTTTAGCTCTCTGGAAAGCATGGTGATGGACCCAGCACTTAGAAAGGGAACTGGTGCTCTAGTCTACACTCCCTCGGCAGAATAAGACCATTGGACCCTATAGGTCGTTAAGTTTATGAGCATGCTACATCCTACTTCTGTTTTACAGGCCCGTTTTTGTCCAGATTATTAATCAAAGGTTGTCCTTAGTGCAGCAGGAATTGAGATGAGAAAAGAGTCGGTTTGGAAGGAAACTAAATGGCATGGGTACTATTGAGCGCTAACTGTTGATGAGAGAATATTGCCATACATGGTTCGGTTTCCCATTGATTTAGACATGCACTGCAGAGTGCTGGTGTGTGGTGCTGGGCTGAGTTGGGCCGGGATGTGGCTGGGCTGAGTTGGGCCGGGATGTGGCTGGGCTTTATTAAAGTCGTTCATCACCAGACAGCATCTGCACTGCATTGGTCTCCTGTCCCCCACTCTCTCATGACTATTCTCATTATATAGGGAAACCCCCGCCAGGGCTGCATAAACATCTATTGACAAACGCGTAAAACGTCCATCAATGTTTCTGCGGTGCAATGTACATTGTCTGAACGTTGCAGGAGCAGTCTCAGTTGAGTGGGCTACTAACAGGGGAAGCATAAGATGGGGGAAAGTGGCCCAGACGACTTGATTTGTGGTGGTGGAGACGGTAGGAAATCCTGGTAGCAAATGTCCCCGTTGGCTTCTGAATGTTCTCTTCCACTGAGCCAGGGAAACCTTTTAGGAAAATAGAAAACGACAAAAGATCTATTTGTAAGCGTTGATGGATGCCTCGGTCGCTGCTACTGTTTGGTCAGCGCTCAGCAGGCGCCTGCATTTCTAAACCCATTTATTTAACCACAGATTGCTGTTTTGAGCAAAACAAAATGACAACAGTGACTATGAAATACACCAGTCATTCGCTACCTTGAGAAGGCTCATTAGCTAAATAGAATCCTCTTGGTACCGTGAAGGCCCCCCACCCACTCTGTCTCTCTTTCAGCCTCCACAAAAACAATCATTAGCTGTAATTATAGTAATTGGAGAAGTCTGTGCGAATCTCAACAATATTGGGATTGGCACAGTTTCCTTACATAGGGTGAGATAGTAAATGTGTGAGAATGTGTCTACTCAAGGCTATATATCTGTCCATGTAAATATATGTCTGAATGTAAACAGGCCTACAGGGTTTGTGTGTGTCCCTGTATGTATATGGTGCATGTGTATACTGTATTATGTGTGTGTGTGTGTTTCTACATGTATAATGTGTCGTGAGTCTCAGTATGTTTGAGCAAGGGTTGTTTCCAGTATATCAATACCCAGCACAATCAGCAATACATAAATCACTTAGAATATCTGCAACTGGCCCATATGGAAATCCATACCAAGCACACATCAGAGACTATCTGTCTGTTAGGACAATTACAGACACACACACATGCACACCTGCACACACACACCTTCATTGCCTTTCCACCGTCTCTGCATCAGACGAAGGTTTAGGAGAAGTGTGGGCACAGAAGACACAAGGAGACCACAGGGTGGTATCTCCATAGTGTGAGGTCACTTCCTCGTTTTGACAAACTCCCCTTTACTGAATGGAAAAAAACAGTAAACTGTGTTTTCTTTGGGTTAGCATAAGCCTAGGCTGGCATAAAAGACATTTGAAACAGTATGGCATATCAAACAGTGTTGATATGCCATACGGAGGGTAGACCTTGTTGGTCTACAGTATTCAACTACAGGATAGGACCCAAACACAAGCTCCTTCTGACTGGCACTGCACCATTTCAGTTCTTCACATGAACGAGGAACAAGAGGGTGGCTGCTTAATTTGGCTTTATTCTATACAATTTTTTTGTTGTTGCATTCTCTCCTTGTCTCTTTCTCTCATCTTCTCTCCTTCTCTCTCTGTCACTCCTTCTGTCTCATACACACAGTCAAACAGTAGTATTTATTATGTATCATCCAAAAATAAATAATCTCAGGGTTTTATAAGAACTATAATCCATTGTATAGGTGAAGCGCTTTCAATTCTTCCCACATCCATTTTGTGAAACTGAACATATCGCTATTATATTACAGTGTCAGCACCACTGGGAAATTCCACAGACTCAAGATGGGTCAATAAACCTATAATACAACTAACCAAAATAAAACTATAATAAAACGAAATAAAATAAAACTATAATAAAACTAGCAAACAACTGCAATAACGATAAGTTTGGAGACAGATGGGGTGGCAATTGAAAGTGATGTTTTTATTGGAAAGTGGAAAAGAAAAAGAAACAAACACACTGCACTGCGACAAACTCTCAATGCAATAAAACAGAAACCGAGCGGATATCATTGTTTATATCTGGAGTACAATTTACAGTGGAAGCAAGAAAATCAGGACTTGAAATGTACGTAATAGAAATCAGAGAACATTCGAGAATCATTTCAACATTTTGACAAACACGAAGGCATCACAAATTTAGGAAAGTTTAAATAGAAATACGTTTATCTAGACCCTGAAGGAGAAAATGTATTTCTGTCCTTTACACCTTTCTCTCACTGTTCCAGTTTTGCACGACCAGTCAGGAACATCTGTGGCAAGACTCAGGCGGCAAGGAGTGGTGCTTGAAACTTCGAACGTGTGAAACAGACTTAACACATCACACAGCTTTCCCCATGAGCTTACAGCTAGATAGTAGATAGGACTGCAGCCAAGGACAATTTTACATCATGGTGGTGATTGATCAGAAAATGTCCTCGTGTTCAAACCTGTTCTGTCCTAAAACAGACTCAAAAACCAGACATATCTCCTAGTCTAGGTTATCAGATGTAGGGCTCAGATTGCTAACAGCTAACACACAGAGACACGGATGCCACCCGGTGAACAGTTGAAAGACAGAGGAAGAGAAACTAGTGATAATTGGAATACTGGAAAGAGGTAAGGGAGAGAGAGCTGAAGAAAGATCAAGAAGGAGAAGAGAGAGAGAGATGGAGAGAGAGGAAGGAGGGCGTGAAAGACAGATTAAAAAGAGATGGAGAGAGAGGAAGAGGAATGGGATGAGAGAAAGATGAATAGAGAGGGAGAGAAAAGGGGGGGGTTAATGCATTCCTTCATTACTGTTAATTTATGTTGCAGAATTGTTAATGGGAAAAAAGCTCATTGAGATCAACTAATGCTGGTAGGCATTAGGTAAAGTATCATTAAGAAATACAATCAACATAAAGTGTTCCTGTCCTAAATGACTTTTAATCATTTTTTGCATCAAAGGTTTCAGCCCTTTTTCCTTCCCTCCTTGTTTACTAGTCCTACTCCACCTTTCCTTTTCTCTTATTCTCCACCCCCTCCACTGTGTGTCTTTCTCTGAATCCCTCTTCCCCCTCCCCCTCCCCCTCCCCCTCCCCCTCCCCCTCCCCCTCCCCCTCCCCCTCCCCCTCCCCCTCCCCCTCCCCCTCCCCCTCCCCCTCCCCCTCCCCCTGTATCTCAGTTGGTTTCACCCTTCTCTCCATCTTCCATCTCCTCCCTCCACCGTTTGTGTTGTCGCTCTTATTGATCACAGCCTCCTCGCTCCTACATCATTTATTATTCATCACTTTGGCACACATAGTACTGTTTGTAGCCTCATGACTGGGAGACACTTTCTTAATATCTCTACTGTGTACTCTATCTCTACCCACATTGCTGCAAACACTAATTCACAAAGGCTGCAGTTTGCATAACCATTTAATAACCCCATTCGTAATACATTTTGGATGGATTTCAATGTATGCATAAATATTCTAACCACATATACTGTATATTGTGTGTGCATGTTTGTATGTGCGTGCATGCATGAGTGTGTTTATGGGAAATAGCTGAAGTGTGTGTTCCATTGTTGGCTCCTCACATGTAGCACACTAAGAAAGGTGAGGCTGATAGGGTAGCTGTGGCAATAGAGCTAAAAATAGCTTTCTTTCTCAACCTCCTATCCCCACCCCTCACAAACACACATTCACACATACACACAAGACCTGCACACACACAAAAACACGTGCCAACATAAAGACTCAAACCACAACTCTCTCTTCTTTTTTTTCATGAACCTCCTTATCAATCTCTCTATATCTCATCTGTCCTCTCTCTCTCTTTCTCTTTTCATATCTGTCAAACTGTTTTTTTCTGCAACAATCTCCCATCGCTGGCTCAGAAAATCGACACGCCTTGTCATATGCTTGGAAACAGATGGCCTTGGTGATAATTACCAAACGCCAGTTGAAAGAAAATCTCTGGATGAGAAAGAGCTCTGTCCTGGATGGCACTGTCATCTCCAAGACTCTGAAGAGCATATGTGAGGATGTATCGTCTGTCTGTCAAACCTGATTTCAGCTTGACTGGGTGGTGGCGAGGCTGCTGCAGCTGCTCCTGAAGGGCTCCTTAAGGCAATGGAAACATGCACACACACACACACACATACACAGGAGGGGATGCAGGATCTAAGAGCTGGCTCTTGTTCCTGGCACTAATATTACGCCTGGAGAGCCAGCTGCTCTCTTCTCCAGTCTGGATCATGTCTATCTCCACAAATCGTTTTTGGTGGAGAATTAAAATATTACCTTCAAAATGCTCCTGTTTTATACACAGTTGCAAGGTCGTCCTATACGGTGTTTGCACATCCTACGTTACCTAAGTTGAATGTAGTATGCACACTCGTTATCTAACAGTGGGTGAGACAGAAATTAAGGAGTGTGCTGAGCATGGGAACCTGGGGTTTTCAGTCATAATTAGAACAGGCTGAAGGCTGATCGTCTGACTCCCATGTTACGTTCATGAGGCGTGACCCCCCTCCCTCCACCTATCCTTCATCCAAATAAACCCTATGTGTGTGCTAGTGTGGGTGTGTGTGTGTGAGCGTGCTTGTTGTGTGTCAGAGTGTGTTTGTATGCGCACATTTGTGTGTGGGTGTGTGTGTGTGTGCCCCACAGGGGTTTACCTGGGTGTTGTCTGCCTCACTGACTCTGCCTCAATTCAAAGGCAGTGATCCATCTTTCGACTACCACATGACATGGCCACCTTAATACTTTATGTGTGTGGGTGTGGACCTTCATTGCTGGGTCCAGTTTTTTATTTTTTTATGTTAATTTTACATTGGTCAATGTTTACGAAAAAAGAAAATCTTCGTAATAAAGGCAAATCCTGTTTCTCCTTTGCCTTCCATGCTCCTTATGTATCATCAATAACGTCTAAAGTTCGCTGTGGTCTCTAGCACTGCATCCTTATTGGCACATCTGTTGGACCTGGTTGCTGGTGGCAATATCTAGAAAATGCTCCCTGAAATCTCATTTCATCTCCCATTGTACAATCTAATCAGTTAGCCACTACCAGGAAGTCACCAGACTATTCTCAGAAACCTGAGGACCAGAAATCTGCACTTACACCATCTGCCAGCAACAAACACCTTGTCTTTCCCCTGTAGCAAAAACAAACCTTTCCTGAAGAAAGGCCAAATGCTTTCTGTATTCACAAAGCTCTTTTAAAAGCCAAAAAGCTCTTAAAAGCAATTCATTCTAATTGTTTCAAACAGCCCGTTGCGTTTGGTAGATGCCTTTTATTTGAGGCTCTGAACAATGCCATGTGTATGTTGAAACTTTTGGTGAGATTCAGGACTTGAGGGGATGCTAATTATGTGTACTTTTTTGAGGGAAGTTTCACAGTGGCTTTGGTGCTGTTTGGGGTCTCTGGAAGGGGCATCCCAGCTAGAGGCTCACAAAAGCTCAGGGGAACAGAGAAGAAGAGAGAGACCCCCATCACTTTGATAAACAGCTCCTCAGTTCTGGAAAAATGAACCCGTTTCCCCCCAAACCGCCTTTGTCCGACACTCAACAAGGACGCCATTGTTTCAACGTTGCTCCCTCTGCCACGGTGCCCCATGCCAGTGCCAGCAAGCTGTGCTACGCTCAGAAAGAAGACAGCCAACCAACCAACCATAGACCTTGTGGGGGTCAGGTTGGGCAGTGGCGTGGTTGACAAAGATTTGGCAGGCAGAGAGGAATATGTGTGGGCCAAAGACCATGACGTCTGTATAGCTAAAGTGAACAACTTCTTCCCATCCCACCAAGTGTCTCCAGACTCTCATACACAGCTGATGTTTATTTGTAAGTTGCCAAGTAGAAAGAGCAGCAAGTAAGGTTAGTATATATTATCCGTGCGCTCAATATCCAATCTGTTTCAAATGAATCTCTCTTGATTAGGAAATTTGAAATTCAAATGGGCTACGCAGGCCAAGTCATTAGCGACAGCAGCAAGTTGCAAAGCTGGCATTAATTTAATCATCTCTCCAAGCCTGCAACAGGAAATATAAAAAAAACCTACAGCATTTTTGTCTGGCATCCTTCTCCACACTTCTTTTTAACTCTCTTTCATTCCTTCCTTCCGCTTTAACCCCCCCCCCACACACACACACAAACACACACACACATCACTCCATCCTATCCATCCACGTTAAGAGGGTCTGGAGATGTGATCAGCTGTCTGTGTGTTCTTGTGTTGCTTCCTCCAGGGGCCTCCTGTTGCATGGTACCAGGATGGATGGGGAGTTTTTCTGATCAGACAGGCTGATTTGAATAAACCCCAGCTCCAGTAGAACCTGTGTGTACATACAGTACTGTATATCATAACACAAAGCAGAGGGAGGGAGAGAAACCCTGAATTAACTGGCTTGCCACATCCAAAGTGACATCACAGAGGATCACAGGTCTTTAACTCCCTTATGCTGGGGACACGCTATACGATTTTTTTAATCTTATAAGATTTTCAAACTGTGAGAGACCACAAACATGAGGACAAAAAATCCTAGATTTAACCGTTTTGCTCCTACAGTGTGTGGTCACTCTTAACACACCTCACACCAAGGGAACATCTGATAAAATCTGCGGAACCATCAAGATAATCGGGACATATGTTACCTAGGATTGTCGGAAGGGCCGAAATCGGCCCGATTATCCTGTGGTGTGTCCCCAGCATTAGTCTCTGACTACTTGAGCCAAAGGCAATGGGCTCTAACTCTGGAGTGGACTATACACTGGATGGGAATGTTGTCACCACATATCTCCTGCTTCTGCCCAGCTTAATAAATGACTCGATTTAAACGGAGCTCAAAGAGCTGACAGGACTGGAACAGTTTTCTCCTGTGAAAAACATCCTGTCTTTTCATGACATGCTCCCTGTCTAATCCTCCAGATTTAGGGCTAATCCTCATCCTCTCACCTGAGTACACTGTACATCATCTACAGGGGTTTCTGCATGTCAGATTTGTTTAATGATTTGAAATATACAGGCCATTTTCCCGGACTTGTTATGTAAAAAAATGCTGGTGATAAATTATAGATAGCTGGGGATGGGTAGCGATTACTGTGACCACCATAATGTCAACTCATTTGCATGCATTGCAGTATTTTACAATGTGTCACGTGACAGTACATAAGTGAGAGTGTGAATGAACTCATCAGATATTTCACAGCAAAGGAAGTTTACTATGACAGTGACACTGGGTAAGAAAGATGGACTCAACCAGTACTAACAGTTCTTTTAAACCAGCTATCCTTAAATAAAACACCATACCTTTATGCCATCTGATTTAGGACAGATGCATCGTCTGCTTCATCCCCAATCATGATACCATTATAAGAGAACTTTTTTTGATTTGAGAGTGTTCTCCTCCTGTAATGGGGGAACTCCAAGGTCTTAATGTGTCTTTGTCAAGCAGCCCATCAGATACCCTTGTCACCCATAACCCCAACCCCCTCCACCCATAACCTCCTCCCCCTCCTTTCCTGGCTCTTCTGCCCTGTTAAGGGTTCTGTCTGCCACTGGGCCTCTCTGTGGATAAATTCTCCTATCCTTATATAGCCTTCGCCTCTCCTGCCAGCTGCATCACAGTGGCCATGCTGTGTCCATAAGGAGAGGTCCCTAAGCTAACTATGCCTACTCTCCCATGATGAATGGCTAACTCAGCTAGCTCCCATCTCTGTTTGTAGCTTAGCAGCCAAAAAACTATTTAGCTATGGGGATGTTTAAGTAATGCTTCAAGACAGTCAAGTTAATTATTGCGTTATTCCGTAGCCCAAATGTTGGATAAGAATTGGAAGGTTTCAGAGTTAGCTAAAGTGAACAACCCTAACATGTATCCCTCACCTCCATCTAACAATTAATGACTTTCTTACAAAGTTACAAAGTTATAGATCCCCAGTGTTCTAGGGTGTGATAACAATAAAAATTTGAAATGATAGAATTCTGTCGTGCAAATGAGCCTGAGGGTTTTAGGTCGGTTGAGGTGCAGTTCAACCCAAGATTGTCTCATCGCTTTTATGGTATTTTCCGATTTGCCAGTGACATGATTTGAAGGAAGGACTTTGTATCATATTAACCTTGAACTATTGTCATGCAAAGACATCTAGACTCTTGAATACAGATATGATAAGTCATTGACTTTTGGAACGACACTTCGGACCCCATTTGAGGATTCAGTTGAGTTTGAAATAAGACAAATGTAAGTGGTGTGGGAGTGGGCACATTGCCACAAAAGCATTTTCAAAGTATGGGCGTAAAACCTTGAATTAGTAAACAGTGTGCTGTCTTTGCAGTCCCATGCTACAGTAAGACTTGAATGATGCAATTGTGTCTTCTGTTTCTTATCAGAGCAATACTGTTGGAGACAGTGGTAGGAGTAAGCTACTCAGTGGGAGGATGAACACCATTTAGCTCTGTAAAAAAAAAAAAAAAAAAACTCATGGCGCATATATTGGATTTGCATTCCATAGCTATAAAAACACTCATGCATTCAGAATGGACTGTCGCTGTAAACTATTATAACAGTAGTATCATGAATGCAGTCTCCAGTGTAAACTGCCAGCCATGGGGTCCTCACAGTCAAGTGCTGCTCATTGATAAAGCTTTCCCTTGTGCTACTGATAGGAGTTAAGTCTGGCTCCACCCCACTGCCTGCATTTCCATAAGCTTGTTAGTGCTGAAAGGTCAAGTAGTGTTTTATGGAACGTGGAACACAGTGTGACCATGCTTGTATTTTTTCTTTACCAGCAATCTACAGTACACATGACCATAAAAACTGATTGATTAAAATTACTTGTCAAATACTTTTCAATAGAACTCTATAGTAATATTCAAAATAAGCACAAGAAACTAGATTGGGACCTGACTGAGCGTTTATTCATATTACTGTTAAAAACAAGTATAAAATTGGTCCTGTTCCAGAAACAAGGCACGCAATGTCAATGTCTTGGTCATCACGATCTCAGTGTTTTAGTATCAAGCATTCCCTATATAAAAACACATCCACATTTTATAGGAGGTTAAAATTTCCGAGCAGCAAGACAACCATGCAAGAAAACTCGAGCGATGCAAACTGGATGCTTTCTAGTAGTAAGTCTCTCTCTCCACCCAACCTGAAACAACAAAAAACAGGATTTAGAGATCGGAATCACATGTGCACCACAGCTAGAATGCCAACTATCAGTGTGAACCTAAGATGGAAGACTACCAAACAACAATCAGGCTTGTTTGACATTTTATCTAAATGTGACAATACTCCAAAAGATTACACTATACAGCCAAAGAGTCTCTGCTGGATCACTGCATCACCAAAAGCAGCCACTACATAGGCACTTCTAGAGCAGTATTAAGTAAACCTAGTCCTAAAATCTACCGGAAAACAGCTATGTTTGGTTTCCCAGGTGGTATAGAAAAGTGCTGGCTTTTTTTATACCACCTGGGAAACCAAACCCAGCTGTTCGGTTGACTTTTATGGTTTGAACAGACAAATCTGGCAGATAATGTCGACTTAGGGCAAAAAGCAATAAACAACAGGATTTCTCTCTTACCTCCCGGACTGCGTCGCAGGATCAGTTTTCGGATCTCATCGTAGATGAAGATGAGGAGGGAGTATGGGAAGGCACAGAACCACCAGTTAGGTCTGGAGGAAAAGAAAACAAAAATGTGAGTCAAAAATAACAGACCAGAGAGAAAATCATAACAGCGGAGAAGTCAAGATAGACCATCGTCTATAATTCAATACTTTTCCACCCTTACTACAAACCAGATGTAATAATGTAATGCATGACTGAAAATTGCCTTCTTTTACTGTATTCCTTTATATTAGGTGGAAGGTATATCATTTTGGAATAGAGACTTTACAGGGTTATCTACTTACTTGAGTGGGTACATTCGGAGGGCAACATCCATTCCAGGGCAATAAGACAGGAAGGCAGCCAGGGCTGTCTCCTCAAACAGACCAAAGATCAGGATCTTGTTCCTGAGGTTGGAAAGATGTGAAATTAGTGACTGTAAGGTTTGAAGGTGGTGGACCTTTAGGAACAGCCAACTCTTAGGATTGAGCGTTGGATAGACAAATTCCATCACTAACCTCATTCCCTGCTGGAAGACAGAGTTTCTTCTGGTCTTACAGATAATCAGATCTGCCCACTGTACAACCACGATACTGGCAAAGAAGGCTGTGTGGCAGGTAAACTCCACAATCTTTCTCTGCTCGTATGTCTGAGGCAAATAAGGAGGAAAACCGTAAATAAATCATCTAGTGGTGTTTAGAGTATCAGACCAGCATTGTGTGTTGCAAATATCACTCATCAATGTAAATCACAGAAAGGTTGGAAGTACTGACCCACTGCTGGCCATAGCTGTCCTCCAGGTCATTGAGAAATTTGTTGTCCCAGTTCACACGGATGCCCAACAGTGTGGAAGGTAGGAAGCCGTTCTCAGCCAGGATCACAAAGTAGGTGAAGAACCCGGCTAGGGCCTGAATCATACCTAAGATAGCAGAAGCAGGCACAATTACCTTCCTGCTTTGAAGTAGGATACTTTTTAGAGGGGACAAGACTGGAATGAAACCCCTGGAGGGGGGGGGGGGGGGGGGACACACACCACCTAGCCACTGCCAAGCCTTTACAGGACCGTTACAGGACCTTGATGGAGATGCAAAGTGTAAAGTTGTCTGAGAAAAACACCTCACCAATTTGGCCGTAGGCTATGCTGATGAGTCTTTCATTCACCAGTTTGTCTGTTTTGGGGTTTCTGGGCTGTCTCTTCATGATGTCACTCTCAGCTGCTTCGTAGGCCAGGGAGATAGCAGGAACCTAGAAGGTCAAGGAATCAAAAAAGTAAATTTCCATTCGGATGAAGTGTGATCAAGCATCATGGTGTATTTTCTTGAAGCTCATGATGACATGAAAAATAATCTCACAACAAATGCTCACCATGTCAGTTCCCAGATCAATACAGAGGATGGTGACTGTTCCCAGGGGCAATGGAATGTTAGCGATAATAAAGAAAAGGAAGGGGGTAATCTCTGGAATGTTGCTGGTCAGAGTGTAAGCAATGGACTTCTTCAAGTTATCGAAGATCAGACGACCTGGAAAGAAAAACAGCCAAGATAAATAACTGAATTATTATTTTAAACCTTTCATTTTACATTCCAAAGACTTCAACTTTGAAAATAACACTCTTTATATCCTTACCTTCTTCTACCCCAGTCACAATGGAGGCAAAGTTGTCATCCAGAAGGATCATGTCAGCAGCCTGTTTGGAGACGTCTGATCCGGCAATGCCCATGGCAACACCAATGTCAGCCTTCTTCAGGGCAGGAGAGTCGTTCACACCATCTCCTGTCACAGCTACAATCGCACCCTGTGGATCAGGAAGTCGAAAGGTTCAGGAAAAAAGGTGAGAGAGACATTTCGTTTGACTGTGCCTTCAGCGAAACTTTCTAGCACTATTAAAACTTCATAAAAAGACAAGAGAGAATAACTACCTGGCGCTGGCAGCCTTCAACTATGATCAGCTTTTGCTGAGGAGATGTTCTGGCAAACACAATCTCTGTGTGGTACTTCAGGATATCGTCCAACTGTTCAGGAGACAGGTCCTTGAGGTCACCTCCATGGACTACACAGGCTTTGGCATCCCTGGAGAAAAACCAAGAAGAATCATATCACTCACTGATCCCTCAAAACATCCTCCCTCCCCAGAATATCACTCTACTGGAACAGACTTCTGTAGTCTAGGCCCAGAGGACAAACAGTGATGCAATCACTGATGAAATTACCTTAAAAAAGGAGCCTAATCCTTAATCTTTTCCACAAGCAGATATTTTGTATCCTTTACACTAGTATTGTAGGAGAGGAACATATCCCTTACCTTGGGTTGACTTCGGTAACTGGAATGTTAAGACGTGCAGCAATGTCCTCAACAGTCTCATTGCCCTCAGAGATGATACCCACACCCTTAGCAATGGCCTTAGCAGTGATTGGATGATCACCAGTCACCATGATAACCTGAAGGATGAAGGGGGGCAAGTTCATAGGTCTGATCATTGAATTCCTACACTAACATTATATTTTTTTGTTCAGGGTGATCATACCTTAATTCCAGCACTCCTGCACTTGCCCACAGCGTCAGGCACAGCAGCACGGGGAGGATCAATCATGGACATGAGGCCAATAAAGCACAGGTTCTCAGTGGGGAAGTTCACCTCTTCACTATCAAACTGGAAGCCCTCAGCAAATTGGTCATCAGGAAGAAGAAAATGGCAGAAACCTAAATGGATACAAAATGTATATTCGGTGAAGGAAGAATACTATTTGATCAAATCAAATGTTTTTTGTATAGTCCTTTATAGAAGCAATGTCATAGAGGGCTTTACATCTGCCATAGAATTTCCGCTCAGCCATTTTATCATGTGGCATTTCCTAAAACCTGTGGGTAAACATATGTATACAGGCCATGTGTTCAAGTCTTATCACATCTGACATGACCAATTACACTCCCTTACCCAGAACTCTCTCTCCCAGGCCACCCAATTCCATATAGGCATTCTGGAAGGCGTCTTTCATCTCATCGTCCAATGGCTGCTCTTTGCCCTGGATCAAGATGGTGGAGCAGCGGTCCAGGATCCTCTCAGGAGCTCCCTTCATCACTAGCAGGTGCTTGGACTCACCCTCAACAGTGTTTTTGTGAATAGAGAGCTGGGGAAGAACAAAGGCCATTTCTGAATACCAGTACCAGTAATAACAGACTTGTCCTTAATGATCTGTTGTTATGTATACAAACTCTTGGTTGAATAAAGGTCGGTTTCCAGTCAACCATTTACCAAGTGTCGGTGCCTTAGTGGAGATTAGTGTGGTATACTTTTGTGGGTACCGATAGTATGGGTGTAACCAACCTACCTGGTATTTGTTGGTGGAGTTGAATGGGATCTCAGATATTTTGGTGTACTTGTCTCTCATCTCCTGGACGGAGCCACAGCAGAGTTCGATACACTTCAGCAGGGCAGACTCAGAGGCGTCCCCGGCCACATCTCTCTGGGACGGGAAGACAAGGACCACACATTGAGAATCAGAAACCCTCTCAACCATCTGATTTGAGATGGCCTGCTTAAGAAGACGCTGATGTAAAATAACAATTATTCCACATAGCGCTGCTACGAGATCAAATATAACCAACACACACAAAAAATAATTAAACAATGGATGCTTCACCCACACGCGTTAAAACTGTGGCAAGAGGAAAATTATCCCAAGGGTAAAATTACATATCACAATTACAGCTCATCAGAGGCTTGGAATAAACAGGTGATTAGTGGAGTGGGGAAATGAGAGGTTATGTTCTGGGGGACTGTGTGAGTGCAGGAGGCCTGAGGCACCAAGGGGCCTCACAGCGGCAAAATGACAGTCACAAAGCAGTCCAGATGAGTCACACACACACACACACACAACCACACACAGTAATACAAAAAATACTAAAGAATCAATATTGCAAAAAGTCTTTTATATCCAATTTCCCTTTCCACAACGGACTTGGTGGCTTATTGTGAATGTGGACAAATCTATCAAGCTCTGACAATGGCATCCCAGCGCTCACCTTGAGGATGGGCAGGTTGGACTGCTCTGCCAGGAAGACAGCACGGTTGCAGAGGCCAGCGACTCTAGCCAGAGCAGCCCAGGTGGCAGAGCTCCTATCAAAGGAGGTCCCACTCTGGTTCTCAGTAGTATCGGCTTCATGGATCTGGTTGTCAAACCACATGTGGGCCACAGTCATCCTGTTCTGGGTCAGGGTGCCAGTCTTGTCGGAGCAGATGGTGGAGGTGGAACCAAGGGTCTCCACAGCTTCAAGGTTCTTTACCAAGCAGTTCTTCTTGGCCATACGCTTGGCAGTCAGAGTCAAACACACCTATAACAGAGAGACAAAGTTTGTAAAAACTCTGAAGAAAACCTGCTATTTAATGAAGAAGGAAACTCTGTAGACAATTTCAGTACTTACGGTCACTGTTGCCAGGAGACCCTCTGGCACGTTGGCGACAATGATTCCAATGAGGAAGATGACAGCCTCCAGCCAGGAGTATCCAAGGATGAGGGAGAGGACGAAGAAGGACATACCAAGGAAGACGGCGACACCAGTGATGATGTGGATGAAGTGCTCAATCTCAATGGAAATAGGGGTACGTCCGACCTCGAGGCCAGAGGCAAGAGTGGCAATACGACCCATAACCGTGCGGTCACCGGTGTTGATGACAATTCCGCGGGCAGTTCCTGTTGGATGGAACAAACATCAGACCCCCTGCGTAGAGACCCCCTTTAAGATTATGAGAGAGTTGAAAACAAAAGTACCTTCAACACAGTTGGTGGAGAAGAAAGCGATGTTCCTGGTCTCCAGGGGGTTGTCATTGGAGAAGTCAGGGGTACGTGTTTGGGGCTCAGATTCACCAGTTAGGGAGGAGTTGTCCACCTGAGTGGGAAGAGACAATAAGAATTCAAAACAGCAATGAATAACATGGTGTGGGTGGCACATGACACATTTGGGTTAGGAGGATTTTGAAGTACCCACCTTGCAGCCGCTGGCAGAGATGATGCGCAGATCAGCTGGGATCCTGTCTCCCCCCTT
The DNA here is from genome assembly GCF_021917145.1 of Hypomesus transpacificus. NCBI lineage: Eukaryota > Metazoa > Chordata > Actinopteri > Osmeriformes > Osmeridae > Hypomesus > Hypomesus transpacificus. The sequence continues at coordinate 1,011,287 of NC_061071.1, read as the reverse complement.
CACCTCCACCAGATCTCCAATCACCACCTGCTCAGCATTGATGTTCATCTTCTCACCGTCACGGACAACCAAGGCTTGCTATAACATTGGGGGAAATCCACGTTGGAATCTTTGCAAGTTAAATGTGGAAACCTGCCATCTCTTTTTCAAAAGTGTGAAGCTGTACCTGTGGGACCAGGTTCTTGAAGGAATCCATGATCTTTGAGCTCTTAGCCTCTTGGTAGTAGGAGAAACAACCAGTGATGATGACGACAGCAGACAGCACAACACCCAGGTACAACTGTGAGGAGAAAGTGCATCAGATTACTACATGACCACAACTCCCACTATGCTTTAATACTACTTGAAAATATAATATAAATCTTATTCAGTAAATTCCTTCAAACTTCTCTCTTTGACTCTTTGTCAACATGTTGGAGCATATACAAAGCCTTAGTTCCAGCTACATTGAAATTTAAGAATGAGGAAAGGAAAGAGGACTCAATGAATCTCACTTTTTACTCCACCAGTCTTACATTGTCATTGGCTGGTTCATCTTCCATGGCTGCCTGGATACCGTAGGCCAGGAAACAGAGGATGGCACCAGTCCACAGCAGCATGGAGAACCCTCCAAACATCTGCTTGCAGAACTTGACCCATTCAGGGGTAGTGGGAGGTGGGGTCAGGGAGTTGGGGCCATCACGGGCAAGGTTCTCTGCAGCCTTGGCACTTGTTAACCCCTGATGAGAAACAAGATGCTTGCATTAGTTATCAGATGTAATAGCAGGAGTCAATATACTGCAAATGAAGGTTTTACAAACTGACCTCAAAAGCAAAAGTTCAAAGAGTTCTTTTTAAGATCTTACAAGAGAAAATATGGTTTCCTCCACAGACCACTGCTGCTTTGTTTTAAAGTCCATATTGTAGGCTACTAGTACAGCTAGCTATGTTTTTTTAAATGCTGGTAGTTTCAGTTGGTCTTTGTAATTTTGTCATAGTAACCCCCTTGACTTAAGCGGTTCTCACTTCTAGTCCAGAACGCTTTTTGGGCTGAATTGGAACCAATTTTGGGGGTTCTTATCAGGTTCTTAGGCTGTCAAAATGTAAAGAACTGGTTCGAGATTAAGCACTGGCTCTGAACTAGCACCCAAAATGCACTGGTGGAAAAGGGGTATAAGTGTTGACTCCAGGTGAGGAACCAGGAACGAGAAGTAGTTAGCTAGGACTCTGGAGACAATTAAGGTGCTGGCGGTTGCCTGGCAACTTCGTACTAACTGTGAAAACAGGGCCATCTTTCTCCGCTGGGAAAAGCCTGTGAGATCTGGGCTGAGAGGTACAGAAACTGTTGCTAGCTGCCTGGTGAATTATTCAACAGGCTGCTAAACCCTGCTCCAAAGTTTGGAGGCGGTAATCTACCATTCTCCTTGATCTCCTCCATATGATCAAGCGGCCGTTTGCAGGGATGTCAGTAGAGGATTATACCCCCTTCTTCAAATCATCAGATGTTCTGCAATTTTGTATTCTTTATTACACAAAATATTGTTGTAGGAGAAATCTTGAGGCCTCAAGAGGCTGAATGTGCAGCCCCCCCCCATATTAAATTAAGACACTTAAATCCAAATTGATGTACAGGGGAGTTTTGAACCTGAAACCTCCTGATCTGTAGTCAAATCCATTCTATAAAAGGAGAGACTACCTTTGGCTATCCATCATTGTTTTTGATAGGTGTTCTCGAGAGAGCGGAGTATGTGTATTTATGAAAGTTGTCATCACAGGAAACTCAATGAATGATGCGAGGCTAAAGTGAATGAGTGAGTTAAAGTGCATCAGTCCTTGTTGTCGAATGTAGACAGTGAATCGGCTGTGGTGACTCACCCTGCTAAGGTCTGTGCCGTATTTGCGGTTGAGTTCATCCAGGTTTAGTTTATGATCGTCCTACAAGACAAAAGAAGGAAACATTCAGTGACAAGCATCATTTCTTCATAGTTTGGTACAAGTATGGATAATTGGAACAGAGTGAGAGATACAGAGAGAGAGCGAAGTAGGGATAAAGAAAGAGCCACTCACCAGATCCACTTCCTTCTTCAGCTCATCCATGTCCTTTTCCTTCTTCTTGGCCTTGGCCTTCTTCTTGCTTCCCTGCTCAGATGTCGCAGCCAGTTCATACTGCTCACGTCCTTCCTGCAAACACACAGAGGAACATCCTTTAGAGAGACAACAAGACCAGAGTTTCACAACTTCTAGATCCAGTTTTTCCACTTTGGGTGTTCTAGATGTAGTTGCATGGCCAGGGCTCTACGCTTACTTTCTTTCCATATCATTCACACTTTTAAAGTACTGGTGATCTGATCACTGAAAAACTCTGATGTTTTCATAATCCAAAGACCACGAACCACTATCACTCTAGCCACCTGAATCGCTTTTCTTTTGTGTTTTTACAATTATACTATTTGTAAAGAAAAATCTTCATCCTTTTTAAACCAGTTCTACTGTTGGGACAAGGACCTAGATGATAATACTTCCGTTAGACAGCTGAAACGTGTGTGTTATACAATTACCTAGAAACTGGTGCTGCCACAAGATGGGTGAACCAATAAACATCAGTGAGTGGTTAGTTATCATCTATTATTCAGGCACGCAAAGCTGTCAGGGCTGGGTGGTTTAGCTCTGAAAGCTTGTCTTGTAGCCCAAGGCTTGTAGCACTTACAAAAACTAGTTATTGTGAGTAAGCTATTTAGTAGTATGTGTGTGTGTGTGTGTGTGTGTGTAGGGGGGAGGGCAAGGAAAAGTGTATATATTACTGTAGGAAGAAAATCAGATTTTTATGGAAGGCACTCAGTGTGATCCCAAAATGTGTAATTCCTCAATAGGCAGTAGGAGGGGAAAAAGACGTTAGCCTGGAACAACAATTCCAAGGGGCCCCTGAAGAGTCTGCTGTGGCACAGTCCCCTGTGGTCTTCACATTAGCTGACAAGCCCACTGAACAGTCTCGCTCGAAACCCTTGAAAAACACAGATCCATACTACTTCCTGGCTGGAGCAACAAATAATTCAACATGGGGAGAAAGGATGAATGCTTTTACGTTTTCAAACTAGATTGTGTTAGTGACTGAAGGGGAAGCTACACCTTGGTAAACAGGAAAGAAGTGTGGATGGCTGGTGTGGAATCTCACACAGAGCCTCCAAGCATACTAAACCATTTTCCCCTACTTGACTCAGTTGGGACATCAAATGGCCTTTTTCACTTTGCTTGATCACAAGCAATGATGGAAATGGCTTGAAATTGTTAGGGTGGCTTACAACTGTACAGACATGTTATTCAGATCCTCCTGCCTAACCAGGTAATTAGATAACCACTGATCTGAGACTACTTTTGTAACTTGGTCTACAAGTCATTGACAGCACTCTGTGGCTAGCGTCTACATGGCCTTTCTCTCACAGTTTCGACAAATAATATACCGTTACAAGATGTTCTAGAAGAGTGTACTAGTCAAACAGAAAGTGAAAACAATTGAACAAAAAGTCTGAAAGGGGAGACGAAAGATTGAACGCACAGCCTCCATTGAAAGAGAAGAGAGAACCAGTTTGAAAGAGGAACTTTGTTCAGAACAACAAGAGCAGCGACAGAGCAGACCTTCAGTGTGGGGGCCTCGCTCCCTCTTTCTCAGAGCTCAAAAAACAACAGCACCTCCAGCTCAATAAGGTCAGAAAGGACAGTTGAGCGGTTGCATATTTTACAGCTGGGGTTGAATTCCTGCAGACACCATTCCTGGATCTGTTCCTGTACGTGTGCCAAATACAAAAGCTGCTCACTCAAGCATAATGCCCCCCCCCCCCCCCCCCCCCCCCCCCCCCCCCCCACTAGGGACTTTGCCCCGTTGCTACTGGCGACATAACCACTCCCCTTGGATATCTGAATGCTGAATGGGTAGGACCACGTGTTCCTTCACTCCCCTTTTACTGCCTCCCGCCCCCCCCCCTCACAGTCAATCTGCTTCTTTCTTCTGAAAAAAGTTCATTAAGTGTGTTTAAAACTCCACCCACGTCTTGCGGAAGTTCACAACCACAGTAGCACAATGGTCCAGTAGCGGACGGACCAGATTTTCAAACAGTGTTTCTATGTCACTTGTTGTGAAAAGCACAGCCTAGTTTGGCTTACAGTACGCAGGGGCTCTTGCAACATGGTAATTGTAGTTGTATGACAATAATTTTAAGGGGGAGTACACCTAATGTGTGTTATTGCGTCATCATCCTCCCTTACCATGGCTGGCTTGAAAAACATGCAGAACACACACACACTCTCTCTCTCCGAATGTTTGGGCAATGAAAGAGAGAGAGAATGGTGGGGGTGAGATGTGTTTTCTGTCACAGAGATGGGGTGGTTGTGACCAAAGGGCCGCCCGCCTAATACATTGTGACTGTCAGGCAGAAAGAATGTTAAATCCTCAGGAGAGCAAAAGGCAGACGCACAGAAAGAGAGAGAGAGCGAGACAGAGAGAAAGACTAAATGAGTAAAGAGATGATAGAAAGGCCTCTTACTTCCACCATGCCCCCCTGAAAAGTAGAAGGCAGCTGGGGCCTCAAACTGATCCCTTGCAACAACAACGCCACCACCACTAGACCAAGCCCATGAGCAAAGGTTTTTATTTTTTTTGCATATTAGCTGACTGTGCAGGACTAATTTGGCCATAGCTTTTTTAGTGATTTTTAAAATAGAATACTTGGTGGCCTCAACCATTTTCTACTGAATACTGTAGCCTAAAACTTCCATGCGCAATCCAATCCGTTTTTGAATCAGACACCCCACCCCCTTGTGCTGGCGTTGGTGAATGGTTACAATGCAGCAACTGGTGCCCCTCATCCTTCCCTCCGTAATACTCCCCTTGCCGTATCTTTTCCGTTTATTTGCTACCTCTGCCACCCTCCCAACCTCTTCTTCCCTGTGCTTGATTGAGAAAGGCTATCCCTCCCCCTCTTGACTTAAAGAAGGCTCTACTGCTAGTTTGACCATCCTTTTTTCTCATGTCTAGGCATATGTGGGAAGATAATGGACCTAACCAGAGGAGAGAAGGAGTGACAGAAAGGCCAGGCAGGAGACTCCCTCACATTCATATCTTCCACTACATCTTTCTGTTTTTCTCTCCCTCACTGGTTGTGATTGCATAATTTAGCTCTGTGCCTATTGTTAAAGGCAGCACAGCAGGGAGTGGTTTGCCCTTTATATGATGATATTGCCCACTAGACCTCCCAAACCCACCCTGCAAGTCCCTACAGCTACACTAAATGACAATACAACAGGTCGTGCACCCAAATCAATGTATCACCATACCAGGTGACCACGAATTATTCTTCCCAGATGAATTACAATTACCATTTAAATTAAAATTGGGGAATAACATGGAAATTACATTAAGGTTTTAAGAGGTTTAAATATGGTATAAAACTACTAGCACCATGGACACGTAAAATGTCAGCCTCATATGTTCCCAAAACGGCGCACATTTAAAAAGGTCTTACTTTACCACTGAGACAAATCCTCGGGACCAACACATTTTTAAATGAATGCCGACTTGTATTGAACTTTATAAGGCTTTAATACAACATCAAGACAACGCACCGTCAACGTCCACGCACTCAGTATTGTCCCTGTGTTTTGTTATGCACCCACCCAGTCAAACAATAAGGTTATTATATTCACGTGCAGTAACCCCAAACCAACAGCTCGTGGATTACTATATGACACCAAAATGACCCTCTACTCTGAAAATAAGTGTTACCCCCCCCAATTTTTTTTTTAATTTGTAGCAGGCATAAGCTAAGTTTAAACGGTGGAGTCGTATCTGGCGGGTTTTTTAGACGCAGTTCTGTACCTAGTCACAAGATTTCCCGTATCTCTGACCCTCGCGAGTTCACACACTAGGCCAACTTTACACAACTAATATTGCTATTTGCTTCACTGAATCACTATATTGTATCATTCAATCTTTTACAGATGTTCATAGTGCCGTCATTTAAGTCTGAGACATTAAGTCTACGGCGTTCCCATGGCAACTTGTGGAAAACAGCATTTTATTGCTACTAAAACGAAAGTTTTAGCAAAGATTCGCTTTCGAAAACTGAACAGAGCTGCCTGAACAAAACTGCGGAAGTCTTCATCGCAGGCATTTGAGAATGCAGCGGCGCTAGCACATGTCAAACTTGGACAACAACTTTAAACAAAGCCATTTCTAACATTCATTGTTGTTGTTATATAAAACTATTTTCCTATTAAACTGACACGAGCGTTACAATTTCACCATAAGTGAATGCATATGATTTGATAACAAGAAAAAGTTAACTTACTCCTCGCCCCATGTTGGTTGCTTTCTGGAGGATTCAACTAGAAAAAATAAAATCCCAGTTTATCTAATTTTATTTGTATTTAACTGAATTGCCTCCTGGATGTGCCCTCGTCCACACGTGTCACTCCACCCGGACACTCATCCAAGCTTTCTCTAGTTACAAGGTCCAATACTTATATACAGTGAGTTTATTCGATTGTGACGTCTGCACTTCTTGCCATGGTAACATAGATGGGGCGGAGTCATGATGGTTGGACGTTTTACAATGATCAGCTTTCATGAAAAAAATGGAGAGGCCTGTTTGAATCATTGCACCGTTAACATGGGATAATATTACTAAATCCACTACTACATCCACATTCTACTAAATAAATTCCTCTTTTGAATACGATTTATTTCGTTTTTTGTCAGACAGGATTTTATGCATCAAGTAAAGATATATCACAGGATTTGAAGAATTACTCTCTGCGGGTGGCTGACTTGAGCAATCTATTCCACAAGAAGTAAGCAGCTATATGACATTTAGCAGACACTTTTATCCTAAGTAACAAAAGCTTGTGTACAACTACTTTAGCCTGAAGACTGCAACATTTCCAGCAGCTTGAAGAAGAAATAACCCACATAGCCTTGCACCTTTAAGGCCTTGCACTCTCTGGCCAGGGTGACCTTGTTTGAAGACTAATTAAACCATCTGTGTCACAAGATGTCAGTTGTTGCATCTATGAATGATTAACCAGTTCCAGTTGACATCCTAACTATTAACCCTTGTCTCAAGGTCCTTTCTCAAGTCTTAACTCCCGGTTACTTCACTTTCAGTGCAGTAACGTCAAGGTCTAACTGGAGGAAGGCAGATTCAACCACCATAACTGACCTCCACATCTCCTAATGTTGTCCAGCATTGATTTTCATTATCAATAAGAATAAGTGAAGAATGTTCCATCATGCGTGATGACAGCAGAGATGCTGGGCAACAAATAAAACAAATGACACCTGGATGTCAGTGAACAGAAAACAGAATGCAATGCAATTCAATGCAATATAATACAATTCAGTAGACACTTAGTGCACATCAGGTACTAGGAAAATTGTGTTAACAACAGCAGGTTTACGGGGACTTCTTGTTTTTATTCTTAAATGGTTTAGGAAATAAATAACCTTACACAGAACTGTCAGAATATGCACTAGAGTATGAAAACACAATAGGTTGTTTCTAAGGGTTTGTCTGTCAGTTCTTGTAAGATATGTGATGACCAGATGGAGAGATAACACATCAGGTAAAATGTGTCTACGTGTGGAGCGGGAAGAGGGGCATGCCAACAGCATGTGTGTTCTCAAAGAGTGTACTAAAAATATATCAAATTCTATTTACATGCTGTGAGCCAGATCCTAAGGGTTGCCATGGAAACTATCACGTTCCAGTCCCCACTGAGGTAGCAGTAGGACAATGTGTATCCCTTACTTTGTATACTGCCCCCTAGTGTGCAGTCAGCTGTCACCTCTTGAAACAGATCCATGTACATCCCATCAAAGCACTTAGTTTTTACCTTGGCTCCCCTCTCATCAAACCCTTAATCCCCCCATCCCCCAGACTCATAGGCCAGCCTCGAAGGGAGAGACTGAACTGGTAAACAAATTATCCCATTGTGATGGCAACACTCTGTATTTGCATAGCAATTCTCATAGGTACAAAGACACTACCTGAGTTCTTCATACCCTGTCTTCTTTCAGACACTCAGACAATCTAGATTCCTGTCAGGGAACTCCAGAAGCTCCAATGTTTTCATAATAGTGCTGCCATGATTCTGATCAGAGTGCAGAGGAATTCTCACATCGCCCCCATTTTGGCATTTCTGCCCAAACTCCCTGTCTCAAACTCTTATCTGAAAAAGCTATTTGCATACCAAACACAACCCCCATTGTTACCGAGAGAGCCTAAACTTTGCCCATACACTTGGGACTCTAATGATTATCACAGGTCTTGTTCAATAGTAGATAGAGTAGTAGTAAATTCTTCTGATATAACTCTATTTTAGAGGTTTAACCCTGGTCTTTAAATACCAAAGGCCAGGGTTCTTCAGGGGATACAAAGACATGCTGACCTTCATTTTACGTATTGTGGATATCAATATTCAAATGTCAACTCATTTTCCTGTATTTATTTTAATTTTACACATAACTTTTTGTTGCTTTTATATTTATATAAATATAGATTTTGATCTAGGGTGGTAACATCCATTCCAGAACAAGTTTAATTCAAGGACCATGACCCTGAATACTGGTGCAATACAATTCAACACAATATAAAATGACCTCCAGCATTACAGTTGAAATGTTATTTATTTTAGAACCACAATTTCACAATCAGGACACCCCAAATAGACCTCAATGCCTCATCACATTGCTTATTGTATCACAGCAGCCAGATTAGGATGGACTGTAACATAGCTGTTTGAGAGGTATGTGGACTCTGGGGATCTCTGGGTAGCTTCTCTGCCTCAATAGTATGTCTCTTTTTCCACCCAACCTGGAGAAAGACAACATCAGAGAGGGGGAGAAAAATATATAATTTAGAAATAATCCAACAGGGCCATGGTCTTGTAATTGCATCAACAGGTTGTTATGTGGTCAAGCTGTCAAGTGACTGTTTCGAGCCATCAGTTATCGGGTAGAGGATTCATCCTGACAGAGCTTGCTGTGCTGTGATCAGTACCACAGCCCTCTCCATAAGTGAATAGTTATGCTCAGAGATCTGTGAAGATTAGTTCAGTCAACTGAAGTAAGATCAGCAGGCAGAAGACGGAACAATCTTGCATTTGCAGTCAATAAATGGGGTAGATGAAATGTGACATACCTCCTGGGTTGCGTCGCATGACGTATCTCCGGCCTTCATCGTAGAGGAAGATGAGCAGAGAGTAGGGGAAAGCACAGAACCACCAGCAAGGTCTATCAAGAGAAACCAAGGTAAAACATGTCATTATGTATGTGTCAAGTTTTATAGGACAATAAAAAATACAGAAAGCCTAAAAGAGAATGAGCCAAACTGGCTCATCAGAACATTCCATAAAATCTACACTGTGATAAAAAAAAAACGAAACCACTTTCTAATAAACTGAAGGACCCACATTGCTCCGTACTTACTTGAGTGGGTACATTCGGAGGGCAACATCCATTCCAGGGCAATAAGACAGGAAGGCAGCCAGGGCTGTCTCCTCAAACAGACCAAAGATCAGGATCTTGTTCCTGAGGTTGGAAAGATGGACCAATTTATTAAATATGTGACAATTCCAAGGCCTATATTGATGTTGTTGAAAAAGAGTACATGGATAGTGGTTCAGCCATGTGCCGTGAGCTAAACAAATTCACCTTTCACTGTAGGAAACCATGGTACACATTTGTACTCACTTCATTCCCTGTTGAAGGATGGAATTCCTCCTGGTCTTGCAAATGATCAGATCGGCCCACTGGACGACCACGATGCTGGCAAAGAAGGCTGTGTGGCAGGTAAACTCCACAATCTTTCTGCCCTCATATGTCTGAATGATGGAAGAAGTAGTTGTAAAACATGCATATCAAATCAGAATGACTGTAACAAATCATATAATATCATAACCCTTTTTTATCTACAGTTAGTGACATGGACATATTTGACATTAGTCATGTGAACTAATGTGAACGCGTACTAACCCACTGCTGTCCATAACTGTCCTGCATGTCGTTCATGTCTTTGTTATCCCAGTTAACTCTTAAGCCCAGCAGGTCCATGGGGAAGAATCCATTTTCAGCCAGGATGACAAAGTAGGAAAAGAACCCAGCTGTGGCCTGGATCATACCTGTGAGAAAAGAGAGGTCAGATAGCATTTAATGTGATGTCAGCATCAGACTCCATGAATGTAAACATGACAAGAAGATGCAATGGCTATTGTGAACCAGTATCAAGAGCAACAAAAAAATCTAAAGGACTGTTAAGAGACCAGAAATAGTTCCACAAAGTAATAACTTGAGCATTTACCAATTTGACCATAGGCTATGCTAATGAGTCTCTCATTGACCAGTTTGTCTGTTTTGGGGTTTCTGGGCTGTCTCTTCATGATGTCACTCTCAGCTTCTTCATAGGCCAGAGAGATAGCAGGAACCTAGAAGATATGGATCACAATCAGAGTATTAAACTATGGTCACTTTTTGTATTTGCAATATCCCAAAAGTTCAAAGGAACCATGTCTTTCATACACAGGTTAAACTATATATCAATAGACCTTCTGCTGAAGAGCGTCTGCTAAATAACTACATGTAAAATGACTAAATGTAGATCTTCACCATATCAGTTCCCAGGTCGATACAAAGGATGGTGACGGTTCCCAGTGGCAGTGGAATATCAGCAATGATGAAGAGGAGGAAAGGTGATATTTCTGGAATGTTACTTGTCAGGGTGTAGGCAATGGACTTCTTTAAGTTGTCAAAGATCAGACGGCCTGAGGTAAGATGGAGATATGAGGGAAGGTATTAGTGGTTACAGATAATTAGATGACCTATCGAAATAAAAATGATCTTCAGAGCTGCTATTACCTTCTTCTACCCCAGTCACAATGGAGGCAAAGTTGTCATCCAGAAGGATCATGTCAGCAGCCTGTTTGGAGACGTCTGATCCAGCAATGCCCATGGCAACACCAATGTCAGCCTTCTTCAGGGCAGGAGAGTCGTTCACACCATCTCCTGTCACAGCTACAATTGCACCCTGTGTATTGGGGATAGTACTAATCTGAGCTCTCATTCATTGGTTTTTCATATATTTCAGAAGGATAACTCAATTTGTGTTAGGAATGATGTGTTTGTTCGTTAATTATTGTTACCTGACGCTGGCACCCTTCTACAATGATCAGTTTCTGCTGAGGTGAAGTTCTGGCAAACACAATCTCAGTGTGGTGGGCCAGAATGTTGTCCAACTGCTCTGATGTTAGTTCCTTCAGATCACCACCATGGACCACACAAGCCTTGGCATCTCTGAAAAGTCAACCACCAAAACATATAGGTGGGTACTGTGCATGTCTAACAAAACCGAAGGCCTTCTTATTCATGTCCAGGGACATACCTTGGGTTAACCTCTGTAACTGGAATGTTCAGGCGAGCGGCAATGTCCTCAACGGTCTCATTTCCCTCTGATATGATACCTACACTCTTGGCAATGGCCTTAGCTGTGATTGGATGATCACCAGTCACCATGATGACCTGAAGGAGGTGAATAATTTGTCAGATAGGATAACATTGATATGATGAAGAACAAATCAGTGTCTGACAGATTCCATTTGTAAGGCTGTCATGTGGATGTATTAAGTTAAAGAGAAGTTTCAGAGTCCAACCTTAATTCCGGCACTCCTGCACTTGCCCACGGCATCAGGCACAGCAGCACGGGGAGGATCAATCATAGACATGAGGCCAATAAAGCACAGGTTCTCAGTGGGGAAGTTCATCTCCTCTGTATCAAATTCAAAGCCCTCAGCAAACTGGTCATCAGGAAGAAGAAGTTGGCAGAAACCTGAAACACACAAGAACACTTAGTCAATTCTTAAGTCTTCAGTTCAATCAATACAAAATATCGAAATGATTTGGCAGCATTGATGTTTTAAAAGGAATGTGTCAGGCTCTTACCCAGAACTCTCTCTCCAAGTCCCCCAAGTTCAATGTAAGCATTCTGGAAGGCATCTTTCATCTCATCATCCAATGGCAGCTCTTTTCCGTGGAGCAAAATGGTTGAACAGCGGTCCAGGATTCTCTCTGGGGCTCCCTTCATCACTAGCAGGTGCTTGGCCTCTCCTGCCTTGGAGTTCTTATGGATGGAAAGCTGGAAAAATAGAGGAATAATTATATCTGTTTGTGCATTTAAATCCCAAAGACATAATTTTTTTGCTGATTATAAAATAATGTATATAATTGTTGTATCAATGAAATCATAGACTACATTTACATGCACAATGTTTGATCATTCAAAATCAATCCATTCGTAATGGACGATCCGAACTGTTCACATGATTGCTAATTCATGAGCTTTGCTGTTGGGTATTTGATTCCTGTAGGTTTCAAGAGGTTATCATTTTGTTTATTTCGCAAAAGAGATTGACAAATAGAGAGTGGCAACCTGAAGCAATGACTACAAATATAGCAGATCAATAAATCCAGCAACGGCTCCATTTGGGTAAAACTGTTAATTATGTGGTGTTTATCTGAGGGGATTTCATTTATAATCAACTTTATTTATGTCATTACCTGGTATTTGTTGGTGGAGTTGAATGGTATTTCAGCTATGGCGGGATTCTTTTCTCTCATTTGTTTGACAGAGCCACAGCACAGCTCAATGCACTTCAGCAGGGCAGATTCAGAGGCATCACCAGCTACATCTCTCTGTGAAGTCACAAGGATTTGGAGGAATTTTATTTAAATGATTGAAAGAGCTCTGCATTGTTTGTACCATCAATAGTACATACAATGTCTAAGATTATACAGGTGGATAGAGCTACTAGGAACATCAGTCTGGGAAATTACTTTCAAGATTGGGACATTTGTCTGCTCTGCCAGAAAGACAGCACGGTTGCAGAGGCCAGCAATTCCAGCCAGGGCAGCCCAGGTGGCAGAGCTCTTGTCGAAGGAGGTCCCACTCTGGTTCTCAGTAGTGTCAGCTTCATGGATCTGGTTGTCAAACCACATGTGGGCCACAGTCATCCTGTTCTGGGTCAAGGTGCCAGTCTTGTCGGAGCAGATGGTGGAGGTGGAACCAAGGGTCTCCACAGCTTCAAGGTTCTTTACCAAGCAGTTCTTCTTGGCCATACGCTTGGCGGTCAGCGTCAAACACACCTATAAAAGAAAGCAGAGCAATTAACATCTGATTAATATAAAATACTACACCAGGATATTTGCAATGTTACTGAACTTTTGATTTTCATCAATACTCACAGTGACTGTAGCCAGCAGACCTTCTGGCACGTTGGCAACAATGATTCCAATAAGGAAGATGACAGCCTCCAGCCAGCCATATCCCAGGATGAGGGACAGGATAAAGAAGGACACACCCAGGAAGACAGCAACACCAGTGATGATGTGGATGAAGTGCTCAATCTCTTTGGCAATGGGAGTTTTACCGCCCTCCAGGCTTGACGCAAGAGAAGCGATACGACCCATAACTGTGCGATCACCGGTGTTGATGACAATACCTTTGGCAGTGCCTTAAGAAAAACATGAACACAATGGTCTGAATAATTGAAATATCACAGAACACTTTGTCAAAGAGCGTTAGATTTAATCAATTTTAAATCAGTATCAGGCTGATTTGGTTTGGCATTCTATAGCTTTTAAGATTTTTTTTTGTTCAAGTCATTGAACTGTGTACCTTCAACACAGTTGGTGGAAAAGAAGGCAATGTTTCTTGTCTCCAGTGGGTTCTCATTGGAAAATTCAGGAGTACGTGTTTGGGGCTCCGATTCACCAGTGAGCGAGGAGTTGTCCACCTGAGTTCGATGAGATATTGCCCAGTTAAGTCTTTGAATGATCTTAAGTTTGGTAGCCTTGTACATTAGATCAAAAGACCCACCTTGCATCCTTGGGCAGAGGTGATACGTAGATCAGCCGGTATCCTGTCTCCTCCTTTCACCTCCACCAGATCTCCAATCACCACCTCTTCAGCATTGATGTTCTTCTTCTCACCATCACGGATAACTAGGGCTTGCTAAAAGGCAGAAAATACGTGTTTCCCTTGTGAATTTAGAAGCTCATACAGTCGGTAGGTCCATATGCATATTATTTTCACTTCAAATTTCACATTCGATATGAAGCTGTACCTGTGGGACCAGGTTTTTGAAGGAATCCATGATCTTCGAGCTCTTCGCCTCTTGGTAGTAGGAGAAACATCCAGTGATGATGACCACACCCGTAAGCACCACACCCAGATACAACTGTGACAGAGATTAAGATGTTTTAAAAGCTCAACAGTAACTTGTAACAGTAACTATGTCTGAGATTTTGTTTGAAAAAAAAAGAAAATGTACTTAATAAAGGTAGTAAATATTTACATTGTCATTAACTGGCTCATCCTCAGAGGCTGCCTGGATACCGTAAGCCAGTAAACAGAGAATAGCACCAATCCATAGTAACATGGAAAAACCTCCAAATAGCTGCCTGCAGAACTTGACCCACTCAGGGGTGGTGGGGGGAGGAGTCAGAGCATTGGGACCGTCACGGGCCAGGACCTCCTTTGCACGGGATGAAGAGAGACCCTGGATCCAGGTAAGGACAGGGAGGTAAAGGAGAGAGCAGGAAAGGAGAGAGCAGGAAAGAGGAGTAAAAGGGAAGGATTGTACCACCTTGGTTTTTAGAACTGGATGAACAGGTAAGGCGAGTCATTCCATACTCCTTCCCTTCTCCTCTTTTCTGCATACTGCCAGTATATAAAGTTCCTTTGTGAATGCAGCCGTTGTTCTTGAAATTCAGCCTAATCGTCAGATCAAATAGCAGACCATTATCTGTCGACCATCTCTGTAGTGGTGTATTATAGTTTTTGAAAGTCTACCTCCATTGTGCCTTACTTGTGTGGGAATATAATGTTGATAAATCTAACTTTTGTAAAAACTGCTTCATCATGAATATGAGAGTACAGGTCATGCTTGACTACATGACTGTATTTCTGCCCGGGACACTCGAGGAGGTCGTTTGGAATAAACTCACAAGAATTTCCAAATTTCACCCTCGTTAGTTAATAACCTGATCAGAGGACTCAACGAATACTCTTTTATTCAGTTATCTGCAAACCCTGCTAAAAGTCTGTATTATAGTGATAGCCTCTTACTTACTTTCCCAACCCCAAACTCTAAATCCGTGTTACTTTAGTTTCTGCTTAGTGTCAAAAACAAGCAAAAATATTTGTAAACTAAACCTTTTATTAGAAAAAACTGTCAGAGACTATATCTGTTCTTTCTCTGTTTTGCAGTTTGTAATGAAATAAAATGTGATTTTTAAGAAAATGTAAAAAAAACAAAAAAAACATGAAAATGCTACTTGTTCTGTACGCAGCCTATGCATTTCGTTTAGAAGCACATTCATAGCATGCTCAAAACATTTGTGGGCCATTGAAATTTTATTGTTTGACCTTGTGCACTAACCTTCATGAGCTTAAAGGATTGCAGTTTTAGCGGAAACTCTACCACTAGCACACTGACTAGTTTTCCACAAAGAATGCAGTACGCACACACACACATACATAGACTCACCCTGCTTATGTCTGTGCCATATTTTCTGTGAAGTTCATCCAAGGTCAGTTTATGGTCATCCTACAAATGGAGAGGTTAACGGTTAAATTGTAATGGTGGACATATAACTTTCTGGTTAGAAATTCAACCTATATTTGAAAATTCACAAATATTTTTTTGAATAGGAAATTTCAATTCAAATGATTTAATCCTGGAAATTTACCAAGTAAAGATCTTGCTTACCAGATCAACCTCCTTCTTCAGTTCATCCAGGTCCTTTTCACTTTTTTTTCCTTTCTTAACTTTTCCATTGTCATCGGTCGCTGCCAATTTGTAGTCATCTTTCCCCTTCTTCATTAATGAAGAGGAAATAACAGAGGTGAGAGACTGCTCATTTTCCATCTTTTACTAATCTGTCTAGTAGATAGAACAAAGCTGTATTGTGGTGAGGTGTCTTGTGTGTAAGAGAGCTCAAATATTGAAAATACCAAAACAAACTTACTCCATGCCCCATAGCTGCAACTTAGTCCCAAGTAATACGTTTTTCCTCCTGGTAGTGAGAACTCCACCTGCAAGCCGACCACACTTGTCCCTCTTTCCGTTCTTCTTCAGATTTCCCAGAGCTTCGTGGATGGTTGACTAAGCTTTGCCTACCTTTATACCCAACAGGATCCCATGCCCAAAGAGGAGGTGCTCCAGGAAAATTACGAAGGTGAGTGGAGGGGGCTGTTAATTTATTTATTTATGCAACCTTCACCTGTACAGGTAGGTCATTTTGACGACAAGCACTCTGAATGAAAGAATCCTTGTTTAACGTTTACAGTAGAAACAATGTGGTGTGGGTGGGAAAGAGAGAGAATGACAAAGATAGAGAGATATACAGATTTGATACAGATATATGAAGGATGAGTGAGGGTATCTTCATTAAGAATTGTGGAAAATTATGATTCATTACAACATCTAAACTGCAATACGTTTTGGGCATAAAAGTGTAAGTTTTATTACACTTGGGGCTTTGTACTTATTGACACTTGCTACAAGTTTATGTTTGCTATTCATACAAAAGCAGTTGGGTAGCCATGTCAAACTTGGTGTGGGCCTCAAGGGCATCTAGTTCCTGTTTTAGGTGTATTTTAATATAACATTTCAAATAGACAGAGACATGTTCAAGAGAGACATGTGGAAAGACATATTTCATAACTCAATTTGGATTATTTACTTTGATTTTATGCAAGACTACACCAGGATATTCAGTTACAAAGATTAGTAGAAAAGGTGGAAGTGTACACTATTCAAATGTTCACTCAGACAGCCTGACCATTTGGCTTGACAGAACTGAAGGTTGCTGATATTTGGATGTCAGTAGTATTTATTGACCACAAGTCAATAAATGGCTCTTTATGCGTGATGCAGCAGTAATGGCTAATGTGATAGTTACATGAAATAAATAAATGTTAAAGTATTTGAACTATCTGTGTATTTGTATTTTCCGAGACACGTTTTTATTTATGATCCTGAGCAATTCATTTATTTTAAGGATCAATTCCTTTAAGACAGATTCTAATAATTCAAGAGTTACTGTTAAAGTGTTATTTATTTTACAATCACAAAGTCACAATCAGAACACCCCAAGTGCATCCCAGAGCCATATTGCAATGCTCACTGTATCACAGCAGTCAGATTTGGAAGTACTGTAATACCTAGATGTCTGAGGAGTGGAATCTGGGGATCTCGGGGTAGCTTCTCTGCCTCAATAGTATGTTTCTTTTTCCACCCAACCTGCAAAAAGACAACATCAGAGAGACAGTATTTAGAATTGTATGATGTTGAAATCTTTATCTGATTGTTTTGCGGTTAAGCTATCGACTTATGTCTTATGTCGAACAACCTGAATATCAACAAACATATAGGGGAGACCAGGGTAAGATGTCACACTGTTCAGTTATGTCTTTTACTCTTAAACCATAAGGTTGGTTGTCAGAAGTCCAGTTAGATAATTGTTTGCCCTTCTGATTAGAGTTGATCTTATTTAGTGCCAAGTGAAAAAATAAATATGCTGAGAGGGCACCGCAGTCCTATATATGGGGTGGAATAATGGGGCAGACATACCTCCTGGGTTGCGTCGCATGATGTACCTCCGAGTTTCATCATAGACAAAGATAAGCAGTGTGTAGGGGAAAGACCAGAACCACCAGGCAGGTCTGAGAAGAGAGAAGCCCAAGTCCAAAGTGTTAAATCATAACACTTGTAAATGGGCAAAAACACAAAAACAAAACAGAAAGAGAGAGAAAAATGTATTATGCAATATAAACATGTATTAGTTGTCTACTTACTTGAGTGGATACATTCTAAGAGCTACATCCATCCCAGGGCAGTAAGACAGGAAGGCAGCAAGGATTGTCTCTTCAAATATGCCAAAGATCAGAACCTTGTTCCTGAGATTTGAAAGATGGACCATAGATATCATCATACTATGGCAGATATTGCTGCTATGTGTACAAAGGGCATATGGACCTTTATCTAGCCAAGAAATACTGACAGATATAGAAATTTTACTTGTGAAAGAAATGTGTGTCCTTGATTCTTACCTCATTCCCTGTTGAATGAAAGAATTCCTCCTGGTCTTGCAAACAATGAGACAGGCCCACTGGACAAGCACAATGGTGACAAAGAACGAAGTGTGGCACGTGAACTCCACAATCTTTCTGCTCTCGTGTGTCTGAACAATGGAGTTGGAGATGACACATATCAGACGAAGGAATAACGTATGAGGAGTGTCAAATCAAATCAGCAACATCATGCTTTCTGTTGTCTGTAAAGCACATACAGGTTCGGCATGACACATGTTAAGGCATACTAACCCACTGCTGTCCATAACTGTCCTCCAAGTCATTCAGGTCTTTGTTTTCCCAGTTAATTCTAATGCCCAGCAGGTCCCAGGGGTAGAATCCATTCTCAGCCAGGATGACAAAATAGACAAAGAACCCGGCTGTGGCCTGAATCACACCTGGAGGAAACAGGAAGAGGTAAAAAAAAAAAAAAGAAGGTTGGGTGAGATGTTAGTTTTCAGACCCTACACAAGTAAACATGATAAGAGGAAATCACTTTGTCAATAAATCGTTGTCAACAGTGAAACAAAATGTATTTGTGAAATCTGAAGACACAGTGGATAGAGATCCACAATTCAACAGATATTTACCAATTTGACCATAAGCCATGCTAATGAGTCGCTCGTTCACCAGCTTGTCTGTCACAGGGTTTCTGGGCTGTCTCTTCATGATGTCACTCTCAGCTTTTTCATAGGCCAAGGAGATTGCAGGAATCTGAAAGGTAAGTATTAGATTGACAGTCAGATTTCAGTCAGATTTAAAATATATCCACTTATTTTATGTATCTGGAAATATATCAGGAGTTCTTCACCATGTCCGTTCCCAGGTCGATACAGAGGATGGTGACCGTTCCCAGAGCTAGTGGAATTTCGGCAATGATAAAGAGGAGGAAGGGGGTAATCTCTGGAATGTTACTGGTCAGGGTGTAGGCAATGGACTTCTTTAAGTTGTCGAAGATCAGACGACCTGAGGTTAGATGGAGATATGAGGGTAAGTATTAGTGGTTACACATGGTTGCCAGGATGATTAGATGACCTATTGAAGTAACTATTATCTTCAGAGCTGCTATTACCTTCTTCTACCCCAGTCACAATGGAGGCAAAGTTGTCATCCAGAAGGATCATGTCAGCAGCCTGTTTGGAGACGTCTGATCCAGCAATGCCCATGGCAACACCAATGTCAGCCTTTTTCAGGGCAGGAGAGTCGTTCACACCATCTCCTGTCACAGCTACAATCGCACCCTGTGTATTGGGGACAGTACTAATCTGAGCTCTCATTCATTGGTTTTTCCATTTATTTATTATCAAACAGATGACTCCGTTTGTGTAAGGATTGATGTGTTTGTGTTTGGTCGTTAATTATAGTTACCTGGCGCTGGAAACCCTCCACAATGATCAGTTTCTGCTGAGGTGAAGTTCTGGCAAACACAATCTCAGTGTGGTGGGCCAGAATGTTGTCCAACTGCTCTGATGTTAGATCCTTTAGATCACCACCATGGACCACACAAGCCTTGGCATCTCTGAAAAGTTACAAAAACAATTATATAACAATTATAACTATACTGTTTACAATATAATAAGAAATATCATGAGGGGGGAATGTCCCTGTACTTACTGTAAGTCGCTCTGGAATGTCTGCTAAATGACTAAATGTCATGAATACATAGTAAGGTGCTTATGTGTGATTAAATAAACATGAGCATTAACAACATCTAAGTACCTTGGGTTAACCTCTGTAACTGGAATGTTCAGGCGAGCAGCAATGTCCTCAACAGTCTCATTTCCCTCCGATATGATACCTACACTCTTGGCAATGGCCTTAGCTGTGATTGGATGATCACCAGTCACCATGATGACCTGTATGGGGGTATTGACTTTTAGTCAAATGTGATAACATGAAGCGTAATCTATGTTTGCAAATTAATCGGAACAAGATATGACTGTCTTGGTCTTATTATAATAGTACCATATGTAAAGTGAGAGTCAAGTTTCAAAGTCCAACCTTAATTCCAGCACTCTTGCACTTGCCCACAGCATCAGGCACAGCTGCACGGGGAGGATCAATCATGGATATGAGGCCAATAAAGCACAGGTTCTCAGTGGGGAAGTTCATCTCCTCTGTATCGAAGTCAAAGCCCTCAGCAAACTGATCATCAGGAAGCAGAAAATGGCAGAAACCTGAGAAAACAGACAGACAGAGTAAATTCTAAAGTCTTCGGTTTAGTCTGAACAATGATCAACGGCATTGCTGCTTTTTCATAGGAGTGGTACCCAGCCCTCACCCAGAACTCTCTCTCCCAGTCCACCCAATTCCATATAGGCATCCTGGAAGGCGTCTTTCATCTCATCGTCCAATGGCTGCTCTTTGCCCTGGATCAAGATGGTGGAGCAGCGGTCTAGGATCCTCTCAGGAGCTCCCTTCATCACTAGCAGGTGCTTGGACTCACTTGGCGTTGAGGTTTTATGAACGGAGAGCTGCGAAAAATAGAAAAAAAACGTTTTAAACCATTTTACGTTAAAATGGGTAGCATTTAGTCCTTCCCTGACTCAGCTGATTACCTGGTATTTGTTGGTGGAGTTGAATGGTATTTCAGCTATGGCGGGATTCTTTTCTCTCATTTGTTTGACAGAGCCACAGCACAGCTCAATGCACTTCAGCAGGGCAGATTCTGAGGCATCGCCAGCTACATCTCTCTGTGAAGTCACAAGGATTTGGAGGAATTTTATTTAAATTCTTAAAAAGCTATACATTGTTTGTAAAATCAATAGTACAAACAATGTCTGAGATTATACAGGTGGATAGAGCTACTAGTAACATCAGTCTGAGAAATTACTTTCAAGATTGGGACATTTGTCTGCTCTGCCAGGAAGACAGCACGGTTGCAGAGGCCAGCAATTCTAGCCAGAGCAGCCCAGGTGGCAGAGCTCTTGTCGAAGGAGGTCCCACTCTGGTTCTCAGTAGTATCGGCTTCATGGATCTGGTTGTCAAACCACATGTGGGCCACAGTCATCCTGTTCTGGGTCAGGGTGCCAGTCTTGTCGGAACAGATGGTGGAGGTGGAACCAAGGGTCTCCACAGCTTCAAGGTTCTTCACCAAGCAGTTCTTCTTGGCCATGCGCTTGGCGGTCAGCGTCAAACACACCTATGACAGAAAGCAGAACCATTAACATCTGATTCATATAAAATTAGTAGACCAGGATATTTGCAATGTTACTCAACTTTTGATTTTCATCAATACTCACAGTGACGGTAGCCAGAAGACCTTCTGGCACGTTGGCAACAATGATTCCAATAAGGAAGATGACAGCCTCCAGCCAGCCATATCCCAGGATGAGGGACAGGATAAAGAAGGACACACCCAGGAAGACAGCAACACCAGTGATGATGTGGATGAAGTGCTCAATTTCTTTGGCAATGGGTGTTTGACCGCCTTCCAGGCTTGAGGCAAGTGAAGCGATACGACCCATTACTGTGCGATCACCGGTGTTGATGACAACACCTTTGGCAGTGCCTTAAGAAAAAACAAAAGGAAATTATGGTCTTGACGTGTCTGAAATGTAATAGATCTTCATTTAATGTTGAATGTCACAGATTCGGACCATGTTTTTTCTGCATTTCAATGAATAAACCATTGCTCTCTGTTGTGGTAATAAGAATGCATTATACAGTGTAAGAACTGTTCATGTGGCCAATCATTGAGTTGTGTACCTTCAACACAGTTGGTGGAGAAGAAAGCGATGTTCCTGGTCTCCAGGGGGTTGTCATTGGAAAATTCAGGGGTACGTGTTTGGGGTTCAGATTCACCAGTGAGGGAGGAGTTGTCCACCTGAGTGGAAAGAAACAATCCACAGTTAAGTTTCTATGTATGATCTTTTTGAAAAGTTGGTGGTTTAGGAAATTTGATCAAAAAACCCACCTTGCATCCTTGGGCAGAGGTGATTCGTAGATCAGCTGGTATCCTGTCTCCTCCTTTCACCTCCACCAGATCTCCAATCACCACCTCCTCAGCATTGATGTTCTTCTTCTCACCATCACGGAAAACTAAGGCTTGCTAAAAGGCAAAAAGTAAGTGAATCGGTCCATCGTACATCTGAAAGTTGGACACACTGCCTGTAGGTCACCTGTATCTTCTTTTTCAACACACATGAAGCAGTACCTGTGGGACCAGTTTCTTGAAGGAATCCATGATTTTTGAGCTCTTAGCCTCTTGGTAGTAGGAGAAACAACCAGTGATGATGACGACTGCAGTGAGTACAACACCCAGATACAACTGAAAGGACAGAGAATAAGACATTCTTACATACTGCACCCAACAGTAACCCCAAACTATATCTGAGATATTGTTTTAGAAGATATAATGTAATTGGTAAATATTGTACATCCGTCCTTACATTGTCATGGACTGGTTCACTCTCATAGGCCGCCTGGATACCATAAGCCAGCAAACAGAGTATAGCACCAATCCATAGTAACATACAGAATCCTCCAAACAGCTGCCTGCAAAACTTGACCCATTCGGGGGTGGTGATGGGAGGAGTCAAGGCATTGGGACCATCACGGGCTAGGTACTCCTTGGCACGGGAACTAGAGAGACCCTGGATCCAGGTTGAGGAGATGGAGATGAAGGAGAAAGGGATGAGTGATATTGGTAAGGGGTTAGAAAATTACCATTTGCACCCCTTTGGTTCCCCCCCCTTCAGAAATGGGGAAAACAGGTAGGGTAAGCTACTCTTTACCCCAGCCCGACTTCTCTGCATAATACATAAAATAATAATAATAATACAATTAATTTACACAAGATTAATGTCTAATAATACACACATACACTGACTCACCCTGTTTGTGTCAGTGTTGTATTTCCTTTGGAGTTCATCAATGGTCAATTTATGATCATCCTAAAAACGAGAGGATGTTTGCTGAGAGTGAAATAAGAGTGATAATGGTAGTAATAAAGTAGCATGGTAACTAAACGATCAACTGCAATCCAAAATTTGCAGTTTTCTGTCTGGGAAATGGGGGGGAAATCTGGGATTACCAATTTTTGTGATCCCAGAGTTATGGAGGGTGTCCCCCATCAGCCCCCCCTTAATTTGAACCTTACTGTAGTTACAACAGGGAAGGTCTCATATTGGTGACCCACACAGGATGTTCCGTTCAAACAGCCCAGGGTAATACCATTGCAAATTGTATTTCGCTTTCAAACGTAAGGAATCTGTTAATCTATTAAAGTGCTATGGTAAGCTTTGTTAACTAAACTCAACTGAAATCAACAATAGGTGCACGAGCGACTAGCCTACTTGAAAATACATTTTTGTCACAAACCAATACCTGGTTTATGCATCTGGAGATGCATCATATCTGCGTTATTGAATTCACCTCATAATTGAGTTTGATTTATATTAAATTGCACATGTCTTTTCACAAAATAATAGTGTTGTTGCTCACCAGATCAACCTCCTTCTTCAGTTCATCCAGGTCTTTTTCCTTTTTCTTTCCATTCTTATGCTTTCCATTTTCATGGGTTGCGGACAGTTTGTAGTTAACTTTGCCCTTCTAAATCAAGACAATAACACAGATGAGATACTTCTCAATATCCATCTGCTACATCTAAAACATAGTGAACCTAAACCACATAACAAAAACATGACTTTCTTTAAATTTAACAATGTTGTTATATTTATTTTTATGAATATTATGAAAACATGAATTGTGAGATGATTGGAAGTTGCAGAGGGTTAGATCAGATGAAATCCTGATTTTGGAAAAGCCAAACCAAATTTAACCTACTCCATGCCCCATGGTTGTAGCCCTGTAGCCAACGCTACTTTTCGGTCCTTGTTGAGAGTACTCCACCAGAAAATCTTCCCTGTTTGTGTTGCGCTCACTCTGTCCTCAGACTCTGGAGTTCCATGGCTGGATGACTAAGGAGTGCCTACCTTTATACCTTTAAAAGTCCTTGCTCAGTTTCCTCGGAGATGTAATCCAAGGAAATTAGGAAGGAGCATGAATGGGGGCCTCTAATTAGTTTATTTATGCAAACTTTACCTGTGCAGGTAGGTCATTTTCACAACACGCACTCTGAATGAAAGCATATTTGTTTAACGTTTACAGTAAAAATGTGGGGTGGCAAGGGGACAGGGAGAGATGAAGTGATAAAGTCATGAAGGGTAACTAAACTCTATTATCTTGTAATCGAAACAGTTATACCATTTAACAGCATGATGCACATGCATGTATCTTTTGACAGGCATCTTTGTCATATGTTTATGTTCTCTTTCCAGACAATAATAGTTATCAAATGTACATCAATCATCTGAAGTTAAAAACTTCATCAAGGACAATCCCAGTTCCTGGTTTAGGTATATTTGAACATGACATTACAAAAGAAAGGAGTAAGAAATTGATTGGTGGATCAATTGGTACTTCAAATGACTCATTAGATTGTTCACTTTCATTGCTTAGCCGTTGCTGGTAGAGTAGACTATCATATTCAGATCAAAAGATAGTGAGTGAGGGCGGATGTGCATAACCTTGCTATACAGTACACGGGAACACAGATTGTCCCAATGATTGACTCGATGTTCCTGGTAGTGTGTTTAGTAAACGTCTACTTGTTTATGTCTACTCAATAACAGGCCATCACATCTCACCATTTTGCGCCGCATTGATTTACAATATCAGTTGTTATGTGTTAACAGATTCTGTCATGGCTCTAGTCTCATCGTTCGTAGGAAGAGCGCCTAAACACCAGTGATCCACATGATTATCACTGAGGTGATGGTGTAAGTGGTCAATAGTTGATGGTATATTCTTCTGATAGCACCTTTTTTAAACAGGAGTCTACCAGTACCCAGTGGGTCATCAAATATCAAAGTCCAAACAGACTCCTCAGGCTGACCTTTGCAGTGTCAGTCCAGATCTTTGGAAATCTTCTAACTGCACATATTTCATTTGTATTTCCCTTCCTGAACAATGAGTTCACCTCAAGGACCATTGCCTTGAAGACAGATTCTAAAGAGTTACTGTTGAAGTGTTATTTATTTTAGAATCACAATCTCACAGTTGGGACAGCCAAATACATCTCAATGCCTCGTCAAAATGCTTATTATATCAGGGAGTCAGGTGGCTGAGCGTTGAGGGAGTCGGGCTAGTAATCAGAAGGTTGCCGGATCGATTCCCAGCCGTGCCAAATTATGTTGTGTCCTTGGGCAAGGCACTTCACCCTACTTGCCTCAGGGGGTATGTCCCTGTATTTACTGTAAGTCTCTCTGGATAAGAGCGTCTGCTAAATGACTAAATGTAAATGAGTCAGAGTGGAGTCTGGGGATTTCGGACAGCCTCGATAGTACGTTTCTTTTTCCACCCAACCTGGAAAAAGACAACATCCATCAGACACAATGAATTTAATTCAACACTACACGACCATGCATGTCTAGTAATCTGCATTAACAGATTGTTTTATGGTCAATCAATCAAGTTTTCTTTTTAGCCGTCAGTTATTTGGGTGAAGTATTCATCCTGGCAGAGCTTGCTGTGCTGGGATCAGTACCATAGCACTCTCCATAAGGAAACAGCAATACTCTGTGATCTGTGAATTGGAACTGAGTCAACTGAGCTTAAATCAACAGCGCGAACATTAACAAACAATAACCTGTTTTGTCATGGAACTATTGTATATTTCTCAGGAAAGATATAATTGTGATTACATTTTTGCTCCAAGTGCACTGCTGTTAATGTATGGGGTGGGGCAACAATGGGGGGACATTTTGTACCTCCTGGCCTGTGTTTCATGATGTACCGCTTGGAGAGAAACAGAATAAAATATGCTGTCATGAAGATAACATTGGAAATACAAACAAAAAAGCAACAAAATATTGTACATTAATATGTTTGTTTGTGGACAAAAGTTAAAAATAAGTTTTGTTCAAACAACTATTTTTCTCATCAGGTTTTAGTTAACATTCAATTGTCCATTCACCTTGACCAAAGCTAACATAAAGTGCATACCCTTGACACACCAAGTCATAGATGTTGTCCTTTTATGCTGCCATGACTAGAGGTTACTGATCAGACTACTGTTGGAAGTCTGTTTGGTAAACATCTGGTTGTTTGTGGTTGCTGGTCTGTAACAAGAGGCAGTTTGTAAGAAAAAGATGGGGGAGGAGATGGAGAAAGACAAGAGAAGAGTGTTTGAGAAGTGCGTGAGCAAGTGAATGTGAATGTGTATACTTTTATGCCTGTGAAAGAAATGTTTGTCTTCGCAAAACCAACCAACACATGCTCATTGACTGGACTGTGTGGGCAATAACTTGTACATTTAGTCCCAGGAAAATGTTTGGTGTTTTAAATGTTGGGAGAGAGTTTACTGAGGATGGCTATGAGGAGAACTGTATGGTTTTGACCAAGGGGAATCATTTAAACTCTTCCTGCCTCTGATATGACATGATAGGTTTAATCTAATCAGAGCTATATGTTTTAGATGTCCCAATGATGATTGAACTAAGTCCTACCAATCCTTGACCCAAGAGGTAAGTGACAAAGTGAGAGTAAGACATGGAAAACAAATACAGAAGAAAGAGAGAGGAGAAATGCTTCATCAATCATTCCTATTCTGATTGAACTCAACCCGTAGATATTGCAGTTCAATCTTCTTTTTTTGGGTGATGGAAGTTGTGCAGAACCAGCATTTGTTCTAACTAAGATGTGGGAGAGAATATCTCATTTGTGGTTGAAGTGTCACATAAACAAATACACAAATAGACACACACACGCAAACATATACACACACATCTGGCAAATACCAGCCTGGCTTGATCCCTTGATTACAAATGAGGAAGAGACTGTGGCATGAAGAGGGGGTGGGGAAGTGAAGTCAGAATGGAGAGATGGAGGAAGACAGTAGTCTGAGAGGATAGAGAGAAGAGTGGGGGAAGGCTGAACGTCTGAATGGAAACAAAGAAGAGAGAGAGAGATTTAAATGAAAAGAGAGGGAGAAAAGATGAAGATTCTCATTTAATTGTATACACTATGTGTATCTGGCCAGTGTCCCCGTCTCTCAGAGCTGCCATGTGACAGAGCTAAACTTGTCCCTCATGTTTAGCTTACTCCCAGAGGAAAGAAGGAGAGAGTGAGGGAGAAACATGAAGCAGAGGCCTTAGCAATAGACCTGGCACGACAAACAAAGGGCCTCTGTCCAGAAAGGACACACACATACACCCACTCCTACACCCACTCCTACACACACACACCAACAAACAAGCAAACAAAAGCATTTTCCTAGCCAACCGAACTTCACACATTGAAGACAGTCTGAGAGTGCTTCTCTCTGTTGCTCTACTATGAACTATGACATGACCTATTTGGCCGGTATATTTTCAAGCCCAAACCAAGCCTTTTATTTTGTGCAAGCATTTAGTGTGTGCATGTGTATGTGCAAACAGTGTCTTCTCACTGAAGAAAGAGTCGGTGACCAATTTCTTGGTATTGAGAGTCATGTCACACTTGAGTTGCTTTACTGCCTGTTTTGTGGATTCTGTGTGGTTTCTGAACTTCCCTTAAAGTAAAGTGGAGTTCCAGGGAGTGAGTCAAACAGAAGGATAATCAACCTTAGGCTATGGTACTTTGAATACGTTAACTCTATCAATACCTCAGAGACAAGACATAGCTGACAACTCTCACAGTGGAGTTGGCTATGGAACTGGGCTGTTCTTTTAAGGTCAAAAAAGCTGTCTTGTAAAAGTACCAAATAAGTTATGTGAATTACATGGTAGTGGTTTCAAATAACAAGGCAATTCTGTGAGACAGAGAGAGAGAGAGAGAGAGAGAGAGAGAGATAGAGAGAGAGAGAGAGAGAGAGAGAGAGAGAGAGAGAGAGAGAGAGAGAGAGAGAGAGAGAGAGTCGAAAAAGAGTGAGGCAGTGTAAATGTGAAAGTTACATGACAGTTGTAAAAAAATAGAAACGTCTTAAATAGGTATGTGAGGAAAGTTTGATGAAGTAAAAGGCAGGAAAAAAATGCAAGAGAGGGACAAAGGGAGTGTAGTGAAAAAGTTAGCAAATTCTTGCAGGTGGGGGGGCTGGTCTGAAGTCATGTGATGTGTCTGTCCTTGAAGAGGTCATTGCTGTCCCCTACAAACACTCTCTTTGTCTATGACTGTCTCTACCCCCCTCTACCCCACTGTTTCTTTTCACCACTTTCTCCTTCCGCTCTCTTTTCTTCCTCATCTGTTTCGTTTCTCTTGCCTTCTCTCTCTGTTTCTTTCTTATCCCTCTGTCCCTTTCCCTTGCTCTCTCTCTTTCTTTTTACTTCTCCCGGGTCACTTCTCCCTCTTCCTCTCTCTCTCAACTTCCACTCCTTTTTCTGCATATTGGACACCACTGAATGGAGAGACTCCCGTATTTTTTCTTGCAAAAGTATTGTGCAAAATGATGAGCATACACACACTCCCTAGGTTTATGTTCAGTCATCCCTCCCCATTGTCCCTTATCACCCCCTCCCTCCCCTCCTCCAGATTCCAGACCAGAACCCTCCTCTTTATGACTGACCTAGAGGGTCCCCTGAGATTTTAGCATTCCCTCATGGAAAAATACCAGAAACCCATAACTCACTCACATTCAAATTCACACAGACTCGCACACAACATACACACACATGCACACACACATTTGACCTTTGTTGCATAGGACTTCAGAGGGAGACAGAAGAAAGGAAGGAGAAAAAAAGAAGTTAGGAATAAATAGAGGGGGAAGTGAGTTCCCTCTCACAGACTCAGAAGGAAACATCTCAAAATAATAAAAAAATAAGTATTTAATGAGACCCGCATAAACCTAACCATGTATGTGTCTAGGCAAGGGGGAGGAATATACTACTACTGTGTGTGTGTAAGTGTGTGTGTGTGTGTGTGTGTGTGTGTGTGTGTGTGTGTGTGTGTGTGTGTGTGTGTGTGTGTGTGTGTGTGTGTGTGTAAGTGTGTGTGTGTTTGTGTGTGTGTTATTAAGTGAGGCCACGCTTTCCTCTCCCCATGAGGCCACTTCCCCAGATGGGCAGTGCGTGATCTGAAGAGGTACTCTTCAAATGTCATCTACCTCTTTGTCAGATACTGAAACACACAGAAAATCTCTATGCCTGACCAGTCTTAAAGGAAGTGGTTTCCAAGTGTCAATGTGGCGAGATGTTGCTTAGCAACAACGGATAGTCATGGTTGGAGAAGCTGGGGTCAGTTCTGACTGTAAAGTGGAAGGTTGACAGCTGAAGGTTGTGTGGTGTGCTGTGTGTCTGTGTGTCTTCCTGTGCTGTGTGTCTGTGTGTCTTCCTGAGCTGTGTCTACCAAATGCCATGCTACACGAGAGTCAATGTTATTTTAATGCAACACACAGGGCATCAGAGCAGTAACAGGGCTGGACGAGAGCTGGTAGAGATCGTCTACCAACATGTCTCAGGGGGCTAATTAAACTTCAGGAGCAAGAG
Source organism: Hypomesus transpacificus (assembly GCF_021917145.1). Lineage (NCBI taxonomy): Eukaryota > Metazoa > Chordata > Actinopteri > Osmeriformes > Osmeridae > Hypomesus > Hypomesus transpacificus. Next base: position 981,667 of record NC_061071.1, on the reverse strand, counting down.
GGAGTAACCACTGGGATCTGATGTGTGTGTTTGTGTTTGTACAATGGCAGCTTTGACTTGTCTTCAATCATACATACACCAAACACAAGTCTCTGCATTTCACTCAGAATTGTCTTTCTCTTTCTCTCTCTTTATCAATCTATCTCGCCCTCCCTTCCTTCCTCCCTCTCCCTCATTTGTTCTCTCTAAACACACCCTCTGGACCCTTTTCATTTTTAACCCTCGAAGCTCTGTTTCCATAGCAACAGTCTTCACCTCATTTGGCTGGACACATTCCATAGTTGAATCAACCCCCACTCCTGATGCACACACACACACACACACAACCTCTGCTCAACAATCTTGTGTGTCTTCAGTATTCAGATCTACTCAACTCTACATCATGTGAATGAATAATGAATAATCCTATGATTTACAGGTATTGTGTTGTACAGATTGTGTTGTGGTTTTAATCAAAGGTTTGTGGTAGACTTTTGCGTTGGAAGCTACCAGCAGCCAGAATTAAATTGAACTCAGAGGAGTGTGTCTCTCATTTGCTGTTGTTTTCGGTGTCCATTTCTCTCACTCTGTCACTCTGTCTTTTTGTCTCTCTTTCTCTCTCTTTCATGTATACGTGTGTGTGTGTGTGTTTGTGTCTACCACCCCACCCTCAAACACACACACCATGTCAACTGAGTGTGAGAAGTTATGAGGAAGATGGTTGAGCAGTGAGGCTGACCTTTCATTGTCTGTGAGAACAGCTGGATTCTAACAATGACTGGGGTCACACTTCCTTTCCTCTTCCCTAACCTCCATTTCCTTCTGTTTCTACTGGGCAGGTGAGGTTCCCATGGAGATGGAGGAGGGCAAAAAGACAAGTGTTGGGGTACAATTAGATTAACAAGAAAATAATTCTCATCCTGCTTTTCCTCACTCTCTCACAGACACACACCCTTAGACTCGACTACCCCCCCCCCTCACTTAGCCACACATCACACCACTATGGCACAGATGCTCAAGAGCTAACCCGTCTTCTAATTAAAGCCTATGGAAGGAGCCATCAAGCTTGCATGGCTTGCAGGCTAATGATGGTTTTAAATAATTTCTATATTAATGCTAAAGCTGAGCTCGACACGTGCTAAAACCAAATCTCAACAAGGAACATAGGGTTTGATCTGACACCTTTATTTATAACACACAGCTTCTCTTCTGACATTTACACACCAGCAAAATGTCAGGAATGTTTGTGTTTGGTTAGAGGAGTCGATCATGCACATCCATATGTCTTGAGGACAGTTATAAGTTACTAAAACAGTCATGTATGTAAAAAAAGAGAAATAGAAAAAGAGAAAAAGATGAGAAACACCCATTTAGAAATAATATAATGATCAATTATATATTTTTTGTAATCCCAAAAATGAAAGCAGAAGACAAGCATGCGTACAGTGTCTCCTACAGCTTCACAGGGCCAGTTTTACAATAGGTTTGTGCTGAGCAGACAATTTGTGATAGATTGCACGAGTAAGAGAGGATTATTTTACCTCATGCGTGCTTTCCACCAGCCCCGATGCAGGCTGTCATATTTCCATGACATTTATGATGCCTTAGCCACAGACGGGGGCAAACAGGGTAGGGGTGGGGGTGGATCATCCTTATCTTGTTCTCATCTCTGCCACATGTGTTGGGCTGTTGGGAACCAAACAAGCTTAATTAAAAGTCTGAGAGTGAGAATGATAGAAAAAAGAAAGAAAGGAAAACAAACATACAAGCTCACCCACAAACAAACAAGTGAACTAAGAGAAGGAAATGAAGATAATATTGTACTGGCAATACTAACAATCCCTGTATAATGAGGTTTTATATTTTGGTTAATAATTCCCCAAACTAACCCAGCTTCCGTTCTCTCGAAGTGGGAAAAGGTGGAGAGATTGAGGCTTTTATCTCTGTGTGTTTTTTGTGTGTGTGTTTTCATTCATGTTTTATTCATGATCCTTTTGCTTTTATCTATGTCATTTTTGCTTCAGAGAGAGATCACATCTACAAGTGTAGGTCTATCATGATCTTGTCTTACCTAGTAGAAATAGGTTATACTATTTAGTATATATTTACTATAGGAATCAGCTCTACCTGCCAAATTGAAATGACCATATTTATACACATAAAATCATTTTACTAATACGATTTATAGATATTTAATGGGGTTGTTAATGGAACAAACACAAAACTGCAGGTTGACACTACAGACCTGCTACTTCAGTATCCCTCTTGAAAAATAAATAAACCTTTGCAGCTCTGATCAGCAGAACTGTGAAATAAAGAATAACAAACAATGATAGGGCAAATAGATGTCATTGCATTTATAGATTATAGATAAAGCATATCAGCTTTACATTAATTGGCAGTAACATCTGGCAGCTATGATCACAACAAATTTCATCAACGTTTTAGAAGCACTGTCTGTTCATATTTCAGGTGGATTTTTACTGTGAGAGATGAGAATGTTCCAGTCACTCATGCATACCTCTGATTACAGAACACTCCACAGTGGAATTCACTTCCCTCCTGCAAGTGAATCACTAACACAGACACAAAAAAGTAACTGAACATTGTATATAGGTACGGGTTTGGCATGTTGAGAGGTAGAATAGATCACAAGTTACTAATTTAAGAGTGAGGTAATTAAGGCCATCCGGCCACCAGGGGTTCAAAGAGAGAGAGCAGCTGTGTGTGTTCTCATGAGTATGTCAGCATGTGACTGCCATGGGGTTGGTAAAGATAAACATACATGAATGTATGATGTCAAATTCATTAGACACAGAGTTTGACTTGCTGGAGGCCATATGTGTTTGCAATGTGGTCCACACACACATCTTGGCTTCATTCACAAAAGCGAGTGAGGCTAATGATGTTTGTAACATGTTCTGAGCTCTGTGTGGTTTTAGTGACAGCTGTTAAGCCTGGGGGTAAATTCAGGTTTTTGCCATGAAAAAAGTGTGAATACATACATTTCCACACTTCCCTATGTATGTGTGTGTTTGTATGTGTATTTGAGCATGTGTAGATATAGAACAATTTAATATATGTGTGTGCATGTGTGTTCATACATATGTGTTAGCCTGGTTAAGCAGGTAAGCGTGAAGTGATATAGGACAGGGCCTTATAGGCTGCAGATGCTAACTTAGGGCATCAGGTGAGGTGATGCTTCTGTTCTGTGTGTACTTTTTGGAGTGAGTGTGCAAACACCTGCCTCAATATACCAAGTAAATGTGAATGTTTGGAGACTACAGGCTGGTGAAAGCAAGTCACTTTAACAAATGGGAATACCATTTTGTGAAATTAAATGTATACTGTCTATGTTTGTGGTGGTAGGAGTTTAAGCAAGTTCAGTGTCTTCCAACTGTATGCGTGTGTTTTTGCGCATCCTCATTCCATCAGATGTGCTTGTGTCCTATCCAGGAAGGAATACACTGCTCAGAAAACAAACCCATTCCAATCCTGCTGCCGTCCATACCTCCCCAGGACAAATAACCAGTCTCTCTTTGCCCTAGTCCGAGCACCATGAAGACACAGTCACAGATGTTGTTGTTCTTGCAAGGCCCTCCTTCTGCCTTTCCCAGATTCCCCTGTTGTTTCTCTCAGCATGCTTTGGGGTCTGTTGGCCCATTGGGTGGCAAAGTATGTGGCGAGGTAGGGGGGGGACGTGGTCAAAGGCTCAAAGGTCACTGATCCAAAATGGGGTTTCTCTCCTCTTCTTCTCTACTCAGGTACGTATTTACATGTGAGTCATCTTCTCTCTTATCTTATTAAACAAGCTGCCTGTCATTATTCTGCTCTCCTACTCATTCCCTCCATCATTTTCCTGTCTTTATCAAAGCTCTGTAAATAAAAGAGAGGAAAGAATGAGGGGACAGACACACATGCATGTACGCACGTACATACACACACACACACACACACACAGCAGCGGTCGGAGACCCCTAGTGCTACCCCTGTTAGTGTGTGTCCTCTTGGGACTGGTGTACGTGTGTGCAAACACTCTCACTTGTTTCCAGCGTTACCAGGGTACACAGAGATACGTACTCACAGACATAGCCTACATGAGAAATGGAGCCCTTTGAGGTCAACCTAAAGATAGATGCCCTGTCAACACATCAAAACCATAAATGCTGGGTGGTGTTTAGACCTATAGAAATATTCTCTGAACAATTGAAAAAGCCACACAACCGTTGAAGAAAGCACAACATCTTTAAAAAAATAAATAAGTGCCATTGTCTGGTTTTCCCAATCGTACAGTGTATTTCTGATCTCAAACATGTTATTTTCATCCCCTTAAAGACACGGTCCTTTAAAAGTTCAAACTCATTCCAACAATTCGAAGGATAGAACATTATAACGTCGTAACGAGCAGCAATAGATTGATGGATCATTGGTGCCCTCTATAGGACATCACAGCAGAGGCTCTCTGTGATTAGCTACTCTGCACCATGTGAAAAGCTTTGTGTACATATGTAAATACATGATAATATATCGTTCTGGCATGATGTTTTACAATTTGCGTGGAACATCCTTGGTTTACTATTTTATGCAACGCAGTCCCTTTCACCTAGACTAGATAGAGCTAAAATATTTAGCTAATTCATCCAAGCCTCCGTATCTACATCCGCACTACATCCGGCAATTCGTAGCCTCTGCCTTTGGCGTTGTTCTCTGGTTGCACTCACTGTTCTTCAGAGAAAAACGTGTTTTAATGGTAACCGGGAAAACGTCACCGCCACTTTTTTAACATGTCAGAGAAATCAGAAGTGGATTTAACTGGTGCTAAACAGAATACTGGTGTATGGCTGGTAAAGGTAGGGTTGGTTCCAAAGCTTAAGTTAGCTCATATATTGCAGCAAATAGCTTCTATCTACGCTACTACTAAGCTAGCTAGAGCTAGCTAACTACACAGTTATTATCACTAGTAGTAGCCTAGTGTAGAGTGTAGGCTACTTAATTACAGTTATTCTACTCATTCTACCCTGTACTAATACAGCATGCATGCAAGCAACAAAATGTCATTGTGATACCAGCTCAGTAACCGAGCCTTAGTTAACTAACTTATTCAATTCTATGATGATGGTTAGCACAACAGTGGCCTAGCAGAGGTAGAAAAGTACGGCGATAATCATACTTCAGCATTTGTTAAATTCGAGATAACTGGTAATGTGTCATGTGAAAGTGATAAAACGCCTTTTTAAATTTGCATGAGTAAAAGTCTTGAGTATATGACCTAAATGTAGCTAGCTTTAGTTCTAAGCTACTTCAATATTGTAGTAATATAACAAGAAGATTAAAATGAATTGAAAACTGGCATACTTGTTTTTTTATATGAGCTTTAATGTCTGTGGTTTTGCTCTGTTGTCATTATGATTTCTGGAATATAAAGCTACATTAAACTCACATTATGATAATTCGCACATCAATGCATCCCTGTTAATTAACTTAGTTGCGTTATATCTCCCTGTAGTAAATAGACATTACAAATTCACATCTAAATCTATCAGACCACGTACCTTAAATCACAATGTTTGTTTTTACTTACAGGTGCCCAAGTACCTGTCTCAACAGTGGGCCAAAGCGTCAGGCAGGGGCGAGGTTGGCAAGCTCCGAATTGGCAAGTATGTTATCCCGCCTATTTTTCGATTTAGTGCTAAAGCATTATGTGAAAGCTGACAGATACGTGTCTATTAACACATAATAATCTAATCATTGTTTTCTTGTATTATATCAGGAACCAAGGGAAGGCAGAGGTAAACACATCAAATCTATGTCAAATTGCCTGTAAGTTGGTAGCACAACACAGCGTTACTGAACAAAATGACTGTTCCCATATAGGTGTCTTTCACATTGAACGAAGAGCTAACTGTGATTGATGGTATCGACAAGACAGTGCGGGCACCTCGTGACCACCCCTTCACCATGCAAAGTGTAGGGGGTCAGACTCTCGCCGTTTTCACAGAATCCTCGTCAGGTGAGGAGCATCACCGTCATACCGTCACATTCAGCAAATTATGGATTGTGTGTGTCACCAATGTACGGTGGTCATGAAGGATGTACAATAGGGTGTTCCTGGGAGACCCTTGTTTTACACTTTACACTTCGTCTACGAAGTTGTCATGAATTTCAGGTTGATTATTTCTTGTGCTTTGTTTTGGTGTAATTGTGTGTTATAGAGCAGCCCAGGGGTAAGTCCTGTGTGTGCTGGTGGAGGTGGCCTCCCCAGTACCACATGTGCTGTGCTGCTTGCCTTGTTTGGCCTCTCCTACATACTCCCTCATATCTAGCCTCTTCACCTGATCTGACCTGTCTCTCTCCTGCCTCAAGTCTCTAATGTTATTCCTCATCACTCCTTCACTCTCCATCTCTCTATCTTTTGTTCACCCCCCCTTCTCTTTCCCTCTGATATTTGTTGGATTTGCACCAATCAGAAATCAAGCTTGTTTGAGCTAATTCCATTCAGGTTTGATGCTTGCTGTTGCTAGTGCCAACAGAGGACTCTCCTCAGTGAATCATCTGACCTATTCCAATCTACCAGACCAGTAGAGCTGGCTGTGCTGCTGCTTCATGCACAAAAGCAAGCCAACAAACCAACCATTGAATCCTCATGGATCCTATCCTTTCATCTTTATTGATCTGGTGTGGTGGTCTTGATTTTTATGCATGGGCCTGTTACTTTGAATGTGCGCACACCCTCTCCTGCAGGCCAGTTCAGCACAGACTGTGAGCTGGTGGGGGCGGAACGCCCATCTTTCGCGTGTCAAAAGTTCTCTTTGGCATCTGCTGGCATTTGTCTATGTGTGTTTGTTTGGCTAAACGTGTGTGTGAGAGAGCGTGGCCTTCAGACATTTCATGGGTGGAAGATGGATGCCCTGGTGTGCATGGGCCACTGTCTCAGCACTGAAGGGGAGCAGTCACTAAATCCTGGTGTGATGGTTCTTACTATCCGACCCCCCTTCCTCCCCTCCCTCCCTCTTCCTCCCCTCCCTCCCTCTTCCTCCCCTCCCTCCCTCTTCCTTCCCTCCCTCCCTCCCTCCCACCCACACTCCCTCCCTCCCACCCACACTCCCTCCCACCCACACTCCCTCCCTCCCACCCACACTCCCTCCCTCCCCACACTCCTTCCTTCCCTGTAGGCCAGTTAGAAGAGAGATCTGATGGCAGCAGCTCAGTTGCAGGGGCGGGGGCAGGTCCAGGTGAGTGTCCAGTCCAACTGTCTCTCTCTACCCCCCCCCTCACTGAGCGGCTGGGAGTACCTTGCCGGGTGGGGGGTCAGGGGTCCTTCACTGAGGGGCCTCTAAAAGCCGCCCCACCTCTCAGTTACAGCCCCTGCTCTCACTACAGCTAGGCTGACGGCTTCACAGGAGAACCGTTTGTTGTGTCTCTGTTCACCGTTCAAGACCACTGGACTCTCTCTTGTTCTGTGGATGTGACTATCAACACTGACCACACACATCTAGCTGCCAGTGAAAAGGAAGAATTGTGCCGTATCACACACACACACACACACACACAGACACAATGCACACGTGTATGCACTCAAGCAGAGAAAAAGTCCCTTTTGCCAGACGAGGTAACAATGATGTCACCAGCGTTGACCACGTCTCCTCTCCACAGACAAGATAGCCCTGGAGGGGGTGGTGGTCCAGCGGGCAGAGTGCCGGCCTGCTGTCAGTGAGAACTACATGAGGCTGAAGAGGTGGGTGTACGATGCAGACACGCACATACAGAGCAAGGGGTTGGTCAGAAGAACTGAATGTGTGTGTGTGTGTGTCTTTTTCAGAATGCAGATCGAGGAGTCCTCCAAGCCTGTTAGGCTGTCCCAACAGTTGGACAAAGCTGTCACCAACAACTACAAACCGGTGGCCAATCATTCCTACAACGTAAGTGCTCTTATCCACACGTCCACTTTCTTGCTACCTCTGCACCTACTTTCCAGTGAAGTGAGTCAATTGTGTGTGTGTATGTTCTTTCTCAGCTGGAGTATGACAGGAAGAAGAAGGAGGAGGGCAAGCGAGCACGTGCTGATAAGCAGCAGGTGCTGGACATACTGTTTTCCGCTTTTGAGAAGCACCAGTACTACAACATCAAAGACCTGGTGGACATCACGAAACAGCCTGTGGTAAAGCAGCTTTTGGTGCTACAACCTCTATTGCATCATTATATGATAGCCTTGTCCCAAATTAGTGATGACATCATAGCTTTTTCCCAAACTTATTTTCACTACTTATTATGTCTTATCACTTTGTTTTGTCCGGATTTAAACTCTTCGTGAGGGTTTGGATGCAACGAGGCATTTTAGTACAATTTCACTTTGCAGAAAATACTTTGAATCATAAACGTTTGGCCTGGAGATCCCATTCATCCGTTCCCCTTCCAGATTTACCTGAAGGAGATCCTACGTGATATCGGCATCTACAACGTCAAGGGAACTCACAAGAACACCTGGGAGCTGAGGCCAGAGTACCGCCACTACCAGGGTGAGGAGAAGACCGACGAGTAGGTCACCCTGCCACCTGACCACAAGCTCACCCACCATGGGTGGAACTGGAGCCTGCTTCTGGTTGACCTACACCAACCACCAGAGGGCAACAGCAGATGCCCCTCCACAAGCCTATGAAAAGGGGACAATGTTTTTAATGAAGAGGTGCTGTTAGCGTAGTAAAACGTGTGTTTTACTGTTTTTATGTAGTGTTGGAAATGTAAACACTTATTCTTCAGACTCCACTGGGCATATTTTTATTATGTAAAAGCAAACGGCCACATTACACATACAGAGCTATGTGTTCAGTCAGATCCCAATGCATTCATCGTTGCAAAGTAGGGATAGTTTTGCTGACCAGTTGAATTAGGTGTGGATAAAAAAAAATTCCTAATATTTGAAATAGATTTGGCTACAATACATTTTAGGAGACTAACCTTTTAGAAAGGAACAGAAGGGTTTGTTCTGGTGGTGGTTCTGTACCTACATACTTTTTTTTTTACCACACCCTTAAGGGAAAATGCAGCTCCTGGATTGAGTCAAGGTTTTATGTAATGACTACTGGAATAAAATCAAATTTTTTAAGTGGTTTTATCAAGTTGATCCTTTGTTCCACAGTGGTCAATTTACCACCTTTTGTCAGAATGTACTCCTGAAGCAAAACTAGATTTAACAATTCATAATCTGTATATGTATCATCAAATGTACATTTTATTACTGAAATTAATGGCCAGAACCAAATTAATTCGCAAACTAAAAGTTTTACATATTTTCAAAGGAAACTTTTTTTCTCAAACTCAAGACGTATAACTATAAATATGCAAACCACGACAGCCATTGACTCCGCGACTAGTTTAGTGAAATCCACCTTTATCCTCTAGAGGAAGGGACAGGACATGGGTACGAGTAAAGAACAAAACATTAAATGTATATGTATTGGCATTAAATAATATTATTGGTGTAATCCATAATAATTTATAGTAAAAGCAAGCACAAGTAGATGGTGTTTCAGCCTTAGGCCCGTTTATTTAATCCACAACTAGTGTCAATGAGTCCTTTTGTGATGAGGGGTATATGTGACTGTACGTCTGACATACACCCCCCCACAAGCTTGCGTGGTTAAGAGTCCATCCAGCAGGGAAGGGTGGGAAGGGGCCCAGTTTACACTGATGCTGCAGCCATCAGTTTACCAACTAGACACAACGTCACGCCAGCCTCCAAGGACCAAGCCGAGGAGACTGGCAGGGAATTGAGGAGCGTGGTGGGGTACCAAAATAAAATCAACAGCTTTTTTCCAGGCAGCCTGGGAATGCAGAGTCCAAAGTCCATGATTCGGTTGGCGGTAACAAACAGGTCACATCCGATCAAGGCACTTCCAAATGGGAGTTTTGATGATTTACTGTGGGTGGACAAGGTCAGAGGGGAGAGCACATTAGAATTAAGTATGGACTAACCTGCTAAACACTGAATACCTATGCCTTTTTACAATCTGACAGGAATGCTACCAAATATATAAGTTCATCAACAAGACTCTGGTCCTTGATAAGCCAGATGGTGTTCTCCTTTCATCTATCCAGACTGCCACAAGGCAGTCAAGAGAAAGTATAAGGAAAGTTGATTTGGCATCCGAGTGCAAACACAGAAGCTATGGTGATTGCAGCTTCAGGTCTATCAGTGGATGCCGGCCATTATACAACTAGTGTCTTAACTATTCAAAATGTGTGTAGTAACTTCCGTAACCATCCATCTTAGAGGTCTAATATAAACAAACAAAGCAATACACATGTGTCCATCATATTTCCAGCCAGTCCTTCATCAGTATAGAATGGCAACACTTAACGCCTGATCTACAGGCTGGCGTTAGCAGCTACGCAGCACCACAGGGGAAACTGAATGAGCACACGTACAACTTTCTCTGCTTCCAGTCCATCCTTGAAGAAGAGCATGTAGGGTGTGACACCATCCTCACGGTAGTCCAGCAGGCCGATCATACCGTCAGGGTTTTGGCCCTCACCCATGAAGAACTAAAAGAGGAAAATTCCAAATAAAAAGGATAATTAAGACAAGGACATCTCTGAAATTCTTTTAAAGTATTATTTTAAAGCCCCCCTCCGCCCCTTTCAAAAGGAGGGCTGCAGCATGTTCCTTTTCATATGGGGGGCTTATCATAAAAGGTAGGCAACAACGTACTCAGATTTAATATGTTATTTTCATGGGTCAATACCTCCAAAGGTGTCCTAAGATTGTCATCACTGTACGTTCCATTATAGTTCCATAGTTACACCATCGGTGCACAACACCTGGATATGAAATAGTCAATGAAGGTGATTCACACCTGGTATTTGTCGATGTTCTCCAGGATCATCTTGACACACGCTGGGGCCTTAGCCATGAATTCTTTAACTCTGTCTGGGTTGGTCTCCTCCAGTTTGGCCTTGACGCTGTGGATGATATGAGAAACACTGTTAAATGCCAAATCCTAGTATGCCTTGCACTAATTATAGAACAGCCCTGCCCTGTTGAATCATAAACCGGTTTGTTCTGTCGTCCCATATTCAATCCGAGAAGCCACGTTAAGGCATGCAGAAAGCGCAGGGACGTCAATGTTGCATCACTATCATTAAAACCCAAGGCTCTCCACTGAAGTGGGAGGTTCAGGCTGTCAAGGATGCAGTGGACAGTCAACAATGACCGTAAGTTATAAAGCTTGAAAAATCCTAACGGTGGATGTGAAACACACTTACTCCTTGAGGTACTTCTTAATGTAGCCGCTGTATGCTTTCTTGTCGTAAGGGGAGGTTTCCTGGAGGTTGCTGTTTAGGACGATGTCAACACCACTGATTGTGCTGCCAGCGCAGCCTTCGTCGCCCCCCTCTGCCGACGCATTGCCCCCGATCATGGAATCGTCAATGTTGTCTGTTCTGCTGGTTAGCTGATAAGTCACAGGAAACGAGGCATATCACATTAAAATAAAGTAATAATCCAACTGATGTTAAGTCTAGGGCTATACATTTTAAAATAAGATTATAACTGTCACGGGTCTGCCCTTTACTTGGCTTGTCTTGGGATGGAAAATACTCGATTGAAAAGATAAATCTGAAAGCACACAAATTGTCTACTCACCTTCCCTGTGACTTCATACATCATACCATCGGATGTTTCTTTGACTTTGAGCGAGTCTGAAAACATCTCGTCTCCTGTTGACGATGAAAGGGAAAAATCTGGTGAGTCATACATATCCATTTAACGCATTGAAGTATTAGGACTCGGAACAAGTAAAACTGCAGCTGACTTGCTAACTAGTCAACCAGCCTTATGGCTTTGTCTCGTAATTTCAGCACAGCCATTTATGAGAAGTGGTCGTTGGCTGGTTAGCTGGTAGCCTAAATTGAGTGTAGCGACCAACTCCGCCCGTAGCATACTTTTTTATCATGGTTTGTTACTCGATCCGAGCCGGTCTAGGCCATGCCTATCCTATGCTTCGTCATGATAAGCCTGCGGTTTTTGCCGCTAGTTCTGACGACCAGTCCATTTGCCGGTTAAAGGTAGTTAGCAACTGTTCAAATATTTCAAAACGTTCCCCAAACCATTAAAACCATCAACTGAATGTAACTTGTAAAAAAAAATACGCCAAAATACATGTTTTTGGGACTTTCATTAACAAACATAACTCTTCTCGCCCCACAAAGGCACTTCCGGTACCGGTAGGCCTCTGAAATACAATGCTTATTTATAAACACCTTCTATCGATGGAATGGCTACAAAAAAACACACCAATATGTACAAATATAATTACCGGTGATGATACACTTGTAGATGATCATTTTGCTGGAAAACTGGCGTGACGTTTAAGGGAAGATGTTTAAAGCTCCCTACTAGTCGAAGGACTCAGTGAAAAAGACCGATCACAGAGATTTTGCCAACTTAAAGACCACGGGGAAGTTGACGTCATCGTTAGTACACACAGTCGCCGCCTAGTGGAAAGTTTCAACATTTTTCCTAACTTGTTTGAATTTACTTTTACTCAGAAAGAAACCACTTTATCTAAACAAGCACACCAATTTCCCAACTCTTAAATATATCTGTAATGACCAAACTAACACAACTATTCCAGTTAAAAACTATTCCAGAAAGTTCAGTACGGAGATGAGATTGATTAATACTCGATTCTGATTGGCTTGCACTCTTTTCATTCAAGCTGCTCGTGCTTTACGTCGCAAATGACGAATCACAAGGAGCTTCTTTAGCTCTTCCTGGTTGGTAGGAAACCAGGAAATAAATAACAACTCGGTTCTTCGACATATTTTCTTGGCACTAGCTATCAGCTTTTACTGTGAAGCGTATTGACACGTCGTACATCTACATAAAAAGAAATTGTCGCCAGGCAGTGATAATGGCCTTTTTAAAGAAAAAAACAGTTGATGGTAAGTGAGCCCAGTTCTATGGAAATTAAATGGTAGCTAATGTTAGCTAGCTAAAGACTAAAGCTAGTAGGCTACTAGAAGCCCTCAGCAATTGTTCAAGCTTTCGTCTGTTAGCCAGCGAACTGAAGTTAATTTTAAAGCTAGTTCTAGTATTAATAGTTAACTATTACAACTGGAATGGGAGGAGGGGTGTCAACATATTAAATCCACCTATACTTGAGCTAGTTAACTATGGAAAGTAGTCTGTCTAGTATATAGTTCTGTGTTTTTGTGATACTGAAAATGGCAGATAATGTGGCTTGACATCATGGAATGTATATCATAGACGTCATCAAAGAACAGACCAAAGAGCTGAAAGGAACTCAAAGACAGATCACCAGAGACAGATCTGCCCTGGAGAAACAAGAAAAACAACTGGTGAGTCAGTGCAAATCAGTTATTAGTTATTCCAAATTCTAGAATGGAGTACATCTGTGGGTTGTCCAATAAATGTTGAGTAAGAATGCTAAAGAAGTTTTTGGTTCCTCTTGTTATGCCGGCACAGGAGATGGAGATCAAGAAGATGGCTCGAACAGGAAACAAGGAAGCATGCACCATCCTGGCCAAGCAGCTGATCCAGCTAAGGAAGCAGAAGAACAGGACATACGCTGTCAGTTCAAAGGTCACTTCCATGTCCACTCAGACCAAGTTGATGCACTCCCAAATGAAAATGGCAGGAGCCATGGCTACCACCACCAAAGTAAGACTGTGTGTGTATGCGTGCCTGAATTGATTATTGACTTGGTTAAAGTCAACTTTAAATATCACCAACCATTATTTTAGATTTTCTATCAGTCTTAGACTGTAGAGCTGGCATGGTGTGTATGAGAGGTGGTGAGCACTTGTTGTCTGTAGGTCAGAGGGTGTGTGTGTGCTTTAATAGGCTTTCCCTCCTTTTCAGACTATGCAGGCAGTGAATAAGAAGATGGACCCTCAGAAGACACTACAGACAATGCAGAACTTCCAGAAGGAGAACATGAAGATGGAGATGACAGAGGAAATGAGTAAGACATTACATTTGACATGTTTTTAATTAGTGGATGCTTTCATCCAGAGTCACATAACACTATAGTGCAAATGCACAGACCTCACATTACCATACACAAAATACATTGCTTTGTTCCAAGACTTCAGGCTGGGTTTAAAGTTCTGCTAGAAGAATACTGTTCAATAGTACGTTGTGCATGTTTTGCATTCTAGTGAACGACACTTTGGACGATCTATTTGACGAGTCTGGGGATGAGGAGGAGTCTGAGGGAATAGTCAGTCAGGTCCTGGATGAGATTGGCATTGAAATTTCAGGAAAGGTGAGAACCATGAAAATGTGATCCAACTGCATGGGTTCTAGTGTTTACCACACTGTCCTCAACATAAACTGTTGTCACTCTGCTGTAAAACCTCTCCACTGACAGTCACTGTGGTTAAGCAGGAAATATTATAGTCTTGTTGTAGTTGTACATGCTTGGTGAACCTAATGGTTTGTTAACTCTCCTAGATGGTGAGCGCACCCTCGGCCAGCAGAAATCTCCCCAGTGCTTCTACCTCAAAATCAGACGGCATCTCTGATGAAGATATTGAAAGGCAGCTCAAAGCTCTTGGAGTGGACTAAAAAACACACGCTTAGTTACACACATACAGTCACAGACACATACCTTCATGCTATACATACACTCACTCAGTGCCTGGATACATGCACTACACAAACAGCAAGTCTCACGTTCAGCATGTAACCACCAACACTTCAAGCGCACACTTAATGTTCCCTTGTTGAGTGTCCAACTCTTGACTTGCTTTCTCTGGGATAACAGTAGTGCCAATAAAGGCACGTACCATTTTATTTTGTTTTAATCTTCATGAAGAGAGAACCGGCTTATTCATTAGGTTTTTTTGGTACATTAGGTACTTTTTGTTTAAAGTAAAGCTAATATCAGGTTCAGTGAAAATACTTCACTAAAAAGGCTTTTAAATCCAGTACCAACGTAATCACTGTTAAGAAAACAGGTACAGCATGAAACTTTTCATTTAGGTAGGGGTGGGATCTTTTGTCCTCTAATTTTGCTATTTATCACAATGCTACTTCCCCAAGTAAGACTCCTGTCCTTCACATTGGTCACTTGAGGAATAATATGTGGTCTGGATGCCATGGAGTGGTTCAGGTGGAATTTTGGAAATGGGGGGGGGGGGGGGGGGGGGGGGGGGGGTAGTCCAAAGTAGGAATGCAATTAGATGGTATAGGCCTACTGGTGTTGGTGTATACGCTTGTGTAGAGATGCGTCATTTTCTGCCACGTTGGTGTTGCGATTTTAAAGGAAGAATTTTGCATGTGTGTGCAACACACTGGTTGTTGAACCTCATAGAGTTGCTGCTCTTTGTTCTGATTTTACGGTCAATACTCCAATACAATCAATACCAAGGCATGATAAACTTCACTTAAGTTACAGGCCTAAATATTTAGCATTCATTCTAACACACTTCATTATATGTTCTTACACACTAGTATCTAGGGATAAGGGGTTAGGGGTTGATTTGGGAATTGGTAGAAGATTGCCTCCAAGGACAATTATACCCAGTCAACTTAGTCTGTATTCTGCACTGTCAACACCTAAGAGGAGGGCGCAACACCCTCATGAAATATAGCAAGTAGTTCTGTGCAGGGGTTCACACACATGCTTGTTTTGCCTAATGTGAATATAGTTAAAATGCAGATTGAAATATGCAGACACTTTATAGCCAACTACCATATCCTTGTTTTTTTTTGTTTTGAGGAAATAATATCAAGCACTTCAGTTTGTCATCTGTATATTGTTGCAGCCAGAATCTCAAGTCATTCCAAAATTCCTGGAATACATGTCCTCAAACTAAAATTTCACTGGAGAAGTTACGAGGTCCAAGAAGTTAGACAGCATGTAATTGAAGGAAGACTTAAGATTGCTAAGAACCTATTGAGAATCATAAGTACTGTTTATCAGATATATTAAGTATGTTTCATGTAACAATAGGTTAACAGAAATATGTGTAACATAGGCAAAGATTTTTTTAAAGCACTTATTTTCATTTTTATGTTTTATTTAATTGAATGACAAATCTACATTTTTTCCCTTCAAAGTTTTCCTTTCATATTCATTTAGTTTTGTAAATATTGCTGGTGTGAATAAGGCAAAAATAGCGTTCGGCAATGGGATTCTATATCATGACTTTTATAATCTACCAAAAATAAAGATTTTATTTGTTTCTTTGTGTGGCTTATATTCCCTAACATTAAATGAAGTGACCTTGCTGGATGATAAGATATCCAACTTTTCATGTCGACTTGACTTGTCATTTTCAACTGCTGGCCTCGGACGTCTCTCCTCAGACCCCAGGCTGTGATTGTATGACTGATCTGCATGTATCAATGTATGACTGACTTCCTGCAGCTACACCTGCATGAGAGGGGCCTGAGAGAGAGAGAGGTCTGCAGTTGGAGCCATATCAGAGAAGTGAGATGGTTCGATTGCATTCAGGCTTGATTGCTTTATCTATGCTCATTATAAAGCTCATGATAGCACGTGTACAACACGCAAGGTGATTGAATCGAGATTGAATACAGACTGTTCTCGGGAGTTTACGTTAGTTTGGAATGAAAACAAGTTATCCTTTCAGGCGCAGGTAAGGAACGACATTTGGGAAGGAAGGTGTTTGAAATCCTTTTTGCAAAAAGTGCTGCAAATATGTGTATGTTTTGAAGCAATTTCAATATGTAAGCAGCCTAAATATCAAATAAATGCACATCTTCAAGTGCGCCTGTGCGCATCCCATCGGAATGTTGAGTGTCCTGGGGAGGGGTGGAGGGGGTTGGACCGAGCATCTTGAGCCAGTTTGTCGTCACACACAGCGCTTGATTAAGTATCTCTGTAGAGCACACCAAAAGCAATCTCCAGCGACAAAAAAGAGGACGATTCTTTGGTAAGTTCCTCAATCTGCTTATTGTGAAAGAATAATATAATGATAACATAGGCCGACCAGACATTAACTTTCTGCTGCATTCTGCATTTTTCTGGGGGGGGGGGGGGGGGGGAACTCTAATTGTTCAGTTCTAATGAGAGTAATTTGGATGTTGGAGGTGTTGGCACTTCTAATAACAATGAAGACAGTAGCCTATTTCTCATGCCATTAAATAGAACGGCATGGTGTGGTAAAAGACGTTACATCTTCCACAAGTGGTTTATGCTATCACACAAGTAATAGATGTGGCATCGTGCAATGTTCGAACTCAATGCTTTAATTGGACATGCTGACAAAATCTATAGACAGAATTATAAAATCGTCGGGGACTTTATTTTTTACTAGGATAATTGGTGTTACATTGACGATCGTGCACGTCATGTTTCAGTCCTTGTGAGACAGTTTGTCCATACTCATGTTTTAATGACAGACCTTATGCAGATCAAATGCACTTCAAGCAGTTGTATAGTTCTAGCTTGATCTTTAGCTAATTGTAGGATAAATCGGTTTTCCCAGAGTGTTACATTTCTTAAATTAACTGCACGTTTGGAAGAGTAACAATGCTAATTCCTTATTTGGTAACTGTAAGTATCAACTGCTATTTCACTCACCACAGGCTCTGTAGCATGTGTGGCCTGCATCTAGTTAAGTTGTTATGTTATGTTCCATCAACACATGAGTCTCAAATCTAGACCCTTATACTGTATCCATGTTCACAAGATGTTTGGGAAAAATCTTTATCTTGTGTATCTGAAAGCTCAAAATTGTATTGGACCAACTCTCGGAGGTCCATGGGTAGTGACTCACTAGGTTTTCTCTGAGGGGAGTAGATGGAGCTCTCAAGTTGTTCTTTTATGCCATTCACCCTCTGTGGCCTCTAAAGAGAGGACTGATGGACTGTCGGTTCACTCATAATGGGGTTAGACACACACATGCACCTTTAGATACATAAGGTTGTGTCTCTTGTCGGCATTTGTCCCATCAATAAAGTTACTTTAAATAACACATCTGTGTCATGGTGTCACAGGAGAATCTGCAGTACATCATTCCCCTTTTGAGGCTACATACATACGTACTGGGTTCACTGAGTGGCTGAAACCTGCTGAATTGTAGTCACCCTCATAAATTGTAAATGTGTATAGGTTATGGACAGATTTAACAAGACATATTTGATCAGGCAGAGTGCCCTTAGGATGTCAGGCCTAAAGAGATTGCAAAAAACTGTAAAACATACAGCTACAGTGAGAGTCTACCATTATTGGGTTTTGACTGCTTAGAAATTGGTGCAAATAAAGTGAAATATTGGTGCGAAATGTTTCACCTTCATAAAAAATGTACATGTACTTGTAATATATATATATATATATATATATATATATATATATATATATATATATATATTAGTTCAGATTGTATTCCTGTTGCTCAATAAATAACAATGATAGTCAGACTACTTTCTAAATCGAACATCACCAAAACAACCCTTCCTGATTCCATTTTAAGGTCTTTGGGAGGTTTTCTGTACCAAAAATCTACATGAAGTTTAGACATTTCTCTCCTTGTCTTGATGTGCATGATTGACACCCATCAGTGAAACATGTGAGAGCAGTGACGGTGGCAAGCCATCTGGTTCTACCAGGCTGGTTGATAAGCCTGCATGCCTTGCCCTAAGGTTGCCACAAGGCCACCTGCTTCTGTGATAGACGGCGTCAATTACACCAGGAAAACTAGCTACCGTCACACTAGATGACACCATGAACTCTCCTGCCAGGCCATGAAGTGAAGAGAATACTGACAAACCAGAGAATTCCATCGATGAGTGTCCACATAAACCACAGAAAGTTTCCAGAATTGTATTTCTGTGTACATTTTAAAACCAGCTGGCCAATATCCACAGAGAATCCCCTGCAATTAGATTCTGGCTCCAGGTAGCTGCCAGTGTTATTTTTGTCTGACATGTTGAATTCCTACCCTTTACATAAACAGAGATTTGTGCAGGCAGTGATGGTGAGTCAGGGGGAGATGCTGCTCACCAGACACACCTTGGCTTCGATGGCACATGTTTACACAGTCCAGCTAGAATTTTTTTTCACAGCCGACACCTGTGACTGATGCAAGTGTACTCTGCTGCTGTCACACCTGCCACCTGCCTCATTATCCAGGGACAGCTAGTCTGTTCAGCTGGTTCTGATATTCATACTGACATCCCAATATCCATACTGATATCTATGTTGACAGCAGATAATTCAAGATGTGGTAGAGAGGGTTCTTATGGAACAATATGATGTGGACCGCAGGAAGTGTTCCACTATTCTACATGCAACAATGGCACATTTCACACAAAAAATACAATGTTATACTGACTTTCTGTTTAATGTTCATTTGTTAGATCTCACATTTGGAAGCCCCTCTTCTTCAGAATCAACATGGACCTTTCCAACTTCTCCAGCCTATCCTTACCTTATGCTGAGCCCCAGGCTTCCAGAAGCAACCTCTCGAAGATCCTGCTCACCCTGGCCCTCTCACTACTAGCGGTGGCCACTACCTGCATCAACTCTTTGGTCATTACAGCCATTGCTGTGACCCGCAAACTCCACCAGCCAGCCAACTACCTCATCTGCTCCCTGGCTGTGACTGACCTACTGGTGGCTGTTTTGGTCATGCCTGTTAGTATCGTCTACTTTGTGGAGGAGACCTGGGTCCTTGGTCCAGCCATGTGTCACCTGTGGCTGGGCATAGACGTCACCTGCTGCACCTGCTCAATCCTCCACCTAGCAGCCATTGCTCTTGACCGCTACCGGGCCATCACCGATGCAGTGGAGTACGCCCGCAAACGCACCTGTCGCAGGGCTCTGGTTACTATTGCTGCAGTATGGGTCATCTCTGTGTTCGTGTCACTGCCCCCTCTAGTGTGGAGGAAGCAGGGCACTGAATGGCCTGAGTTGATTGAGCAGGTTGGAAATGGACAAGAGGTAGAGGATGGAGGGATGATGGTGGATGACTCATGCCTCATTGAGCATGATCACGTGGTCTTTACTCTCTACTCTACCTTCGGGGCGTTCTACGTCCCACTGGTTCTCATCTTGGTCCTCTACTACAAGATCTACCGTGCCGCCACAACACTAAGCCACCGCCGCGCAGCTGGCCGCACCCTTTGCCAGCACACCGTCACCAGTCACATCCTTCCTGCGGAAAACTCAGACCGAGAGCTTCCCCTTAGTCCTGACACCCTCAGTCCCACTGAGAAGTCCTTCTCCGAGCCGTCTGTAGAGGGGGACCGTGCCCATATCACCACCAACGCCTTCCATCCACTAAAGGCCTGGCAACGGAGGGCTCAGCCTGGGGGGAGAGAGCATAGAGCAGCCACCACCCTTGGGCTCATCCTGGGGGCCTTTGTTGTGTGCTGGCTGCCTTTCTTTCTGAAAGAAGTGGTAGTTAACACCTGTGAGTCTTGTAGCACCTCTGCTGCGCTGGCAGACTTCCTCACCTGGCTGGGCTACCTAAACTCTTTCATCAACCCCCTTATATACACAATTTTTAACCAGGACTTCAAAAGGGCTTTCCAGAAACTTCTGAGATGTGTTCACTATTGAGACTATGGAGAACAATTCACCCTGATAAAATCTTATCATCTTGCATTGAAACAAATATTTCAGAGTCATTCAATGTTGTTGTAATGGAAGTACTATAACTTAGCTATTCCTCTTTCATTATAATGATGCATATGGGTACAATTAACCCTAATTTTATACAATTGTAGTGTAGAATTAGACATGCCATTGTTGAGATGTCATGAAGAAATATATTCTTGATTTTCACTTGACCTTTTCAAAATGCAATACAAATCAACAGTGCCTCTTGAGGCTAAACTAGCAACTGCTACTGGTAGACCTCAGTTAGAAATCTGCATTCAACTCAAAATATACATACAACATCATTCCAATATCCTGTATCATGTAAATACATTTATTGTTTATACAAATAAGTGGCATCAAATGTAAATAGTAAAACTTTTGTCTCTTTTAAAACCAGGGCTGCACCTTAACAGCTCAAACATATGAAGTTCCTTCCTTTCTGTGATCAGGAGCAATTTTGTATCTGGTGGCTTCTTCAGCTTTGTTTAGTTGACAGGAGCTACAAAGAAGCCCTCCTCCAATCACCATGAACACAGCTGAAGCCCAGCCAATGAAAACTCCTGCCCCCAACTCCCTCTTCATGGCTTCGTGTACAAAAGGGTTATAGAAATCGGTAATGACTTGATGGGCGGTCCAGCTAGGTGGAATCAACCCCAGGACACCTGCAGTGAGGAATAGAACCCCTGCTGCGATAGCAACTCTGGCTTTGCCCGAACCATCCTCCAGGCAGTTGGTCCACTTCCCCCCAGCGATGCCTGCCAGACCGGCAACTAGAGCGACCAGTAGAGAAATAACCAGAATGGCCCTGGATGCCTTAAGGTCCAGAGACAAGGCCAGCATGGAATCATACACCTTAAAATAAAAAAGAACAAACAAATGTTATTCATGTACATATAGTTAAGGAAGCATTTTGTGATGGATATTTAAATGATTGTAGTTTTATGGGAATTACAAAATTGTCATGTAGATGACCAATAAAGTCATACTGCACATATCCTGCATTTCATTAGACATTGCATTTTAAGACTTTTTTTTATCTAGTTCAACAGCATTACAGTAGTCACTGGAGATAGAGATATATGGAATGGACTGCATTTATATAGCACGTTTATACCTTGGCAGCACCCAAAGTGCTTTACATTTAGCCTCATTCACCCATTTATACTCTGTACTCAAGGACAGTCAAACCAGTGGGGGTAAGCTACAACTGTAGCCACAGCTGCCCTGGGGCAGACTGACAGAAGCGTGGCATTCAATCAGCGCCTACGGCCCCTCCGACTACCGCCAACATTTATTACCAACATTCATACGATGCATGTCTATGATGGTGGGGGAAACCGGAGTACCCGGAGGAAACCCACTCAGGAAGGCAACAATGCTGCAACAATGCTGTTCTAACACCTGATCTGTAAGATGCAACACTAAAGGACACCAAAACATGATAAAGTCTTTCAAATGATAACAAACCCACCTTGCACTGCATCTGTCCCGTGCTCTGAACCACACAGGTCATCCACAGGCCTTCCCAGAAGATCTGTGCTGTAATAATGTTGTTGCCAATAAAGGCTGTGACTTTCCACTGTGGCAAGGCACAGGCCACAATGGATCCCAGCCAACCCAGGATCCCCAGGGCCAAGCCCAAAACCTGGATCCCAGAAGACATGCTCAAAGTCCGGAAGTGTGGGTGATGGAGGATCAAACCTGGATTTGGAAAAGCAGACTACGATTTTTAAGTGGCCTAGACGCATACTTAAACACAGTATTTAACATTCACATGTTAAGTGCAGCATCGTCATTTTGCATCTCTTGTTTAATAAGAGAATTTAAATGGCTTTGTTACCTTTTCAAATTGACTGATTTACCTGTACCTCCGCAGCCAGAGTTCTCTGATCAGAACTTGATCTGCACGCTACGTGTGTACTAAAACAGCAGCGGAATTTTTATTCCACCGTGATCGCAGTTTATATGATCCCGTAGCCAGCAACTGAGTAACCCCTACGTTTTCAAACGTGTGTTTTCCTGACAACAACGTATACAATATGTTCATGTTGACTGATGTTATATTGGTTGGAATTTTAGGAAAGCAGCAAATTAACAATCTACAACAGGTGTTATCAATTTGGTAATCAGCGCTGAGCTCGATCAATTAGAATGACCAATCGTTCAGAGGCAATACACACGTTTGCACTGGAGCTTAACTATTGTAACTAGACCTACATTGTTCACAACTTTAGTCAAATATATAATATATATTGGCGATATGCATTATTTAACCCACATTGTTATTATTAGATATAAAATGAGCAAACTCTATAGTAAATGGACGACTAATAAATAATATTTCATTCCATAATATGGATGTGTATGCAGCTTTAATAAAAGATTGCCTGGCCATTCTATTAATTGGTCGCTTGATTGTGACAATGTGGTCATGAAGGGATGAGAACGTTTAGGTAATGCAATGTAGCACTGTAAACAGAAGCTCTCATCAGTTTAGGGAGGGTTCGAAGCTTTTGCAGTGGCAATGTCCAATCACAGGTCAACTCTTTTGCCTATTTTAAATATCGACGTACACATCATCCAATCACATTTTTAAACGCAACACGCATTTTTCATTGTCGCCTGCCGTCGAGTTGTAGTTGCTGTTGTACGCGCTAGGCTGGACAAGCAGTATGGCGGAAGAAGACAGTGAATTTGAGTTAGAGGGATTTAAAAAACAATTGAGGAGTTTGTTTGACAGTTTTTTACGAGAGGAACTCGGACGCGAAAGCGACATATATTGTGCAAGGTTTTGCGAGGTAAGACTTGAGGGGTATTTGGGACAGAATATAGGAACTGAAATAAAGCCCACTTCGTTGGCTAGCTAACGTTAGTTGTCGGAGCTTGCCAACCAAATTCCCCTCCCCCAGAATTGCCTGGCTGGGTTTAGCTTGGAAGCTAACAACCAGTTGTCTCTTGCTGAACACATAATTTCAACTGTAAAACCAGTTATACTATAGCGATGTCTGTTGATTTTCTGTAGATGCAAGTACAGCTGCTGGCAGGCAGTCCTCAACGTATTGTCAGCGAAATGTAGTTTTAGCCATTTGCAGATCTAACTAGACAAGCTGCTAACTGGCTAGCATGTTGAGTTACTTACTAGCTTGGTTCGAGAGCCAGCAAAGTGTAAGCTATATTACTAGCCAGATAATTTCGTCAAATTCATTTCCAAGCCCATGGACCAGTCAGCTTTTGAAGAACTAACCACACTAAGTCAACCACTGGTAACCAAATGTAACTCTCCTTACTCAAAAGTTACCCAGTCTCAGATATAAACTGTTGTGTGCCTTCCACACCACTGAGCTCCTTCCCCTTATTTCATTGTCCCCCTCCTGGTCCCCCCCCCCCCATTCCTCACCTGTTTCCAACGCCTGCCTCTTTCGTCCTCTTTACTTCAGCTGGTGGAGGAGTTTACTGGTCGGTGGCAGGAGCCGCTACCTCAGCTCAGGTTCCTCCAGAGTGCGCTCTGCTTGCTTGTCCAAGCCTCCGCCTGCTTCCCCTCAGACTGTGAGCATGTGCAATGCACCCTGAGTAGCCTGGCACTGTAAGTATTCTATGCTGAAAGGCTTTAGGTCTGCATTTGTATGGTTGGGTGTTTGTGAATGGCAAGTAGGTTATGTTGCATTGCACTGCAGTTCCGTCAATGCATCGTTTCAACTGCCAGTCACGTTCTTTTGCAGGAGTGCCTTTGAGCTGTTGCTGTTTTTTGGTCAGAGTGACTTCCTGAGGAATCCATTGAAAGACATTCTGGACTCTCTTCAAGTAAGTTCTTGTTTATTTGCTGACCACTGATAGACACTGTACTTAATATGAGGAGAGGATTTAGAGTTTTAGAGCCCCTCTTACACATACGCTGTAGCTCTGAAATCAGAAAAAAGCCTCATAGACATGGATGCACGCGTGTTACAACATGACTAACATGATAATAACATGGCACCACTTGATGCTAGCAATGGAACTGAGGGACTTTTCTCCACTTTGCTTTCAGGAATGCTGTTCATCGTTTGCAAGGCACCAGAATGTACACCTACTGCAGGTGATGCGGATCATCAGAGAGGGTGGATCCTGGGCAAACCCCACCCTTCACGCCATCCTGACTGAAAAAGAACTACCTCGGGATGAAGGTGGGTAACGTTCCGTTGCATGTACTTTCTCTGTTACTGAATTGTATGGGTTTAGCAGCGTCCATTGTGATTGAGAAGCTTCATGGGAAATGTGAGCTTGTTTTTTGTCAGTTAATTCTATGGACAACAAGGGTTTAGACCTCAGGGTCTAAATTAATGTATGTTTTAGGTCTGATTGTAGACTCAGCATTGCCCCTCCTTTTCTCACCACAGTGGACAGATACCTTGGCTCTGAGATGCCTGTATTCCTGGAATTGAGGGTACGGTACCTGATGGCCAATCAGAAAGTCTGTGAGGCCACGTCCCTGGCTAAGACTTGTGCTCAACACTCCAGTCTGGGGCGACACCTGTTTTTCCTCCAGGTCTACCTCACCTTCCTATGGAAGGCCTCTCACCACGACCACCTACGCAAAGTGGTAAGTGGACTGTGTAAGCTGTTTTTAGAAAATGTTGCCTTTTAGCTGTAAGCATCCTAATGACTCAACGCTTCTGAGAGTACACTGACCTCTCTGGTTTTCCCTCAGATAGCTGAAGCTGATGCGAAGGATGCTGTGGATATCATCTGTTATATGGAAACTGAGCATGATGATGATGAACTGGTGCTGTCCCTGTGCAGAGCCTTCCTCTCCCAACAGCTACGGAGAGGAGACATGTACTACATGTGGTATGTAAAGTATACATGCGCACACACAGTACTAGGTTACCCCAGAGTTCATCATACTTGAACAATGAATAGAACATTTTAGTATACTGATGGACATCCTAAGTAATAATAGATTTACCTCCCTGACTCCTTTCAAAACAGTTGATTTATAATGAACACTCTTCCTAATCTCCATCCTCACAGGCAACTTGTGTTCATATGGAGTAAGCTTCAGCTGCGTGTTAACTCGTCCAAACAAGCACTCCTGGACCA
Organism: Hypomesus transpacificus; assembly: GCF_021917145.1. Taxonomy (NCBI): domain Eukaryota; kingdom Metazoa; phylum Chordata; class Actinopteri; order Osmeriformes; family Osmeridae; genus Hypomesus; species Hypomesus transpacificus. The sequence continues at coordinate 956,009 of NC_061071.1, read as the reverse complement.
AAGCCGTCAGCTGATGCTGTCGTCCACCAATGTCAAATCCATTTTCCCTTTCATGGGTGTTATCGTCGCTGAGGTGAGAGCAGAGCCTAACTTGTTGTAGTGACTCACTGGATGTTTAATTTTGAGACGACTGTTTCAATATTTTGTGTTTTTGTGTTTCTTGCCCAGATGGGCAAGGAAGCCCTGCAGTTCTGTGTGGAGCTGTGCACCCATGCCCTCCAGTCTGAACTCCCCTTTGACCCCTCCACAAAGTCTCTGATTTACAAGACCATCGTCTACCTTCTACCCTCTGACTTGGAGGTGTGCCGGGCATGCGCCCTACTGGTGTTCTTTCTGGAGCGCAGCCTGGATGCCTACAAGACTGTCTTCCTGCTCTACCAACACCCAGACCAGGAGTACCACGCAGAGGCCGGCCCAGTGGGCAACCATGTCCGCTTTGAGATCCTGCAGGTCATTATACATATATAAAATTGAAATCCAGTGGAAATATGGCGCCTGCTATAGTAGTTGCTTCTAAAGTATTAGTTTAGTTTTCAATTCTGTTATTATTGTAACACATGGCTATTTGTGCATTGTAGAAATGTTGCACAAAGAGACTTGCCTTTTTAGCTAATTTCTTTTTCCCGAAGTTTGGTTGCTGATATCCATTTTTGTTTCTTGACTTCTGTCCTCAGGTCTTGAAAAGGGGTCTGTACTTTGACCCGGAGTTCTGGAACCTCATGGCCCTGCGGACCAACTGCCTGAAGCTGATGAGTGAGAAAGTGGGGAATGCTGCCCTGGTGGAAATAATGGAGGAAGAGAAGTGGTTGCCCAGCTACTGCACCAAAGAGTCTGTCTGCTGCGGGGTCAGTTCCTCCACCTCCAACCAGCTGCCTACCAAGCCACCGGCAAATCACCAGACGACGTCCAAGAAACGGCTTCACAAAGGAGACAAGAATCATGTGAACAAACGGGTAAAAGCGCGTCACGAAAAGAAAGAAGACACAGAGTTCTCGGTAAACCACGCTGTGAAAAGGAGGGGAAAGAAGCCAGGTTTGCCGCCTGCGAGGGACGTAAGCTGCGTTTCCTCCCTGAGACGATCATTCAGACAACTGGACTCCTCTCCAGAGAACCTTGCACGGCCATTTGTTGACCGACAGCATCAACACATGACCCGCCTCTCAGAAAAGAAACCCCCCAAACGTAAGATCAGAAAACCTCGCTGGCTCATGGAGGGGGAGTCCACTCAGGCTGAGAACAGTGCCCCAAGGAAGGGCAAGAAACCAGGGAGGAAGCCTCAGCAGCAGAAGCAGCGCCGCACCGCAGGGGTGACCAGGAAGTCCATGCCTGGGCTGGTCAGGAATAATACCAAACAAAAGACTGCAGAGATGCCTTCTTGTTTAGCAGAAAAAGAACACCAGAAGGAGTTTACCATGAAAAACAGTTTGACCTCATCTCCAGACCAATCTCTGGAGGTCTCCCAGCCTGATAATGACCTTTCAGCCTCTTTTATTGAAGATGTGGATAATACGCAGAAGTCTCCAGAACCACCTTGTGAAAAGCTTCCCGTCAGTCCCATGCAGACAAAGGCTCTACCCAACAATGAGGTGATCATAAGAGCCAGCGATGCATGTACCTTTATACAGAAGATGCACAGCTATGCACGACGTTCCAAGGTGAAATGTGGTACACCAGTAAAGGATAACCAGGCCTCAGACTTGGCAACAACTGTCACTTGCGCTTCAGATCACAGAAGACCACTGGTATCTGTGGTTCCGAAGGACAAACCCTTAGTCGTGGCCTCACAAACCCAAATCTCATCTGAGGTTGAGGTTCCCTCCAAACGGCACGAGGGTACTGTTGTTCCGGTATGTGTTCCCAGGACTGATGAAACTTCCACAAAAAGAAATTATCAATCAAATGACACTACAAGCTTCTCTCCCCCTCAAAATGTAACTGTTCATAAGGAGTATAAACACACTGAAGGTCTGGTGGAGATGTTGACTAGTGTTCCAAATGTGACCAATCATACTGACACACTAGCTGTTCTTAATGAACCACCGGTTAGGGAAAGTACTGATGAAGTTTTTCAAGAGACAATACCAACTAATGTAACAGTTACAGAGGAACAAGCCATAGATGCGGATAGAGTTGTTTCTAACCAGACACTTCCTTTTGGGAACACCACAACTCTAAAAGAGTCAACAGACTCAGAGGAGCAGGCTTTTAACAAGTCAGTGACTGCTGAAGACACACATGATCAGGCATCAGTCCTTTTCACAGAGGAAGCTCAAATTGATCCGGTAGAGTCAATGGATACACACAGTGATGCTCGCAAACAACCCACAACAGGAGATGTGCATACAGGCATAATCCCTGATCACACAACCTTTGTGCCTCACTGTGCAATGTCCAGCAACTCCAAAGACCAAATTGTGGAACAGAATAGTTCTCTGGTCACTGAGAACAAGCAAAAGCCAGAACCAACCACAGGAAGTGGACCACAGGACACCCAGGAGGTGGAAACCCTGGGACACCCTTCTAATCACCCCACACAGGACCCTGAGGACTCTCACCTCATGCACCATTGCAATCTATGCAACAAGGTGATCAGAGGGAAACGTGTGGTGGTGGCCCACTCCATGTACCACTACAGCCAGGACCAGTGCATGTTCTGTGGCATGTTGTTTAAAAATAACATTCTGGCCATGATGCATTTGTCTGAGCACATAGAGAAACTGAAGGGAAAAGTGCCATTGGAAGGAGACCTCCAGGAGAATGTTTCCCATAAGACAGTTGATCCTGAACACCCTACACAGTCTAGCCCAAGGAGAGGCAATCATAAGAGGTCTACGAGGAATGTTGCCGAGCTAACCTGTTCTGACAGTAGGAGGTTAAGGTCAAGCCATAACCAGACAGACACAAAATTAGTAGATCGAAATAGAAAGCCTCGTAAGCAAGCTCAGAGGGTAAATGGACATTTGAGGGGAAAAGTTGAGAAGATTAGGGTTGTTTCGCCACCAAAGGAAAGAGAGCGGCAAACTAGTAGTGGACGAAATAAGCATTATTCTGATTCAAGGGACGTGGCAGAAGACTTATCAACTTCAATGAGGGTTACCAGAGAACTACGGCGAGATTCTACTCTTAAACAGACTGTTGACAAGGAGACAGCCAGCTCATCTTCCTTAGTGGACAGTGGAGTAGAGGCAAAGACAAGGCGTCTTTCTACCTCAAAGAGCATTGATAAAGAAAGGGAGCCAGCTGCTATAGTTGACACAGCAGGTGCTCAGAAAAACGTATGTTGCCCTGTGGAGGGTTGTCTTTGGCCATCAAACCAGCCTAAAAACCGCCAATCTCTCCTCAACCATGCTCTGGAGGCTCACTATGGGTACACCAAACCTCTGGAGTTAGCCTTTAGCCTGGGAAACAGGTGCTGCAGTACCTGCTCAAGGGTCTGCTGGAGCTTTCAGCATTATCAAGACCACATCGAGAGGCACAGAGCGACCCCCAGACACCCCTGTCTGCACCAAGGCTGTGGGGCCAGGTTTAAAACCGGAAGAGAAATGAGACGCCATACAAGAAGGCATTGCCCCCTTCGGGCAGGCTGTTGTTTTTCAGGATGTACCAAACTGTTTGCTTGTCTCTGGGCGCTCAACCTACATGAACGAGAGCATTACGGAAATACCTCTCCCACCTCGACAGTGGAAAAGACCAAGCGGTTGAAAATAAAGCAGACACGGAAGAACACTAAAGATGTTAAGAAACGATCTGGTTGTAAACCAAAGGATTCCCTCACAGATGTTCTACCCACTTCAAAGGTCAATAATAAGTTGAAAAGGGCAAAAGCTAACTCTAAACCGAAAGGTCCTCACAAAACCACAGCAAAATTGACTCGGAGGCATAAGATTAGAAACAACTTCAAGAAAACTAAGGCTATTAAGAAAATGAGTGGTCAGGCAGATAAAAAGGATTCTTCGGTTTCTTCATACACCTCATCTACCACAGATGTAGAAACAAACAGACTGCAGGAAATGCAGGCTCTTTCAGTCAAGGATAGAAATACTATCTTAACCACCGCCACCAATCTGTCTACAACAAGTAGAGCACTAACTAATGGATTAAAGAGAACTTCTGCTAAGAAAAAGAAACAAATGAAGAATCAAAGGAGTCAGATTACTACTGTGATCTCTCGTAAAGACGGTGATGAATTGAAGACAAAGGAAATTGTAAATCCACAGTCTACAAATCTGGAAACCTCAACCACTACTGACCCCACTCCCGCCAGTGCAGAAGAAACAAACAAATTAAATTTGAGTGCTATACTGAAATTAGATATTTTAGATGGGCCGTTACATGATACTGAAGATGCCTCAACTGTTTGTCCCAGTAAGACAGTCAAGGTGACTGATGAAGTGATCAAGCTGCAGATTGACGAACCGTGTGCCACTCTGGACAAAGCTACACCATCTACTTCTTCTAGCACAACCACACATTTGATACAGTTAAAGGTGAATGATGCATTGAATGAAAAAGAAATTGTCAAGAAACTTGTCAAACACTCACAAACTTCAAGGGAGCCTGCTACAAAAGACCTCTTGAATATCTTAGTTCAGCCTAATGATGAGGACCCTTCTGATGCCTCAAAGCCTGAAAAGGTGGAGACTCCAGTATCAGATGAGCAGCCTGACAAGGTTGTAATGGATGTTGCAAGCTCAAGTAGAGGGAGTAAACCAATGGTTAAAGCTTTAGATTCTACAGTGACAAGTCCGGGTTACCATGTAGTTAATGGACACTCAGCGAAAGGTGACACATCAAGCACAGAGGCAGAGCAACACAAGCCAGAGCCTGAGGTCGATTCTGAAGCCATGAAAAGGACGATTGCAGGTCCCTATGTAGGGAAGAAGCCATACATCAGGCCCCCACCGACATCCTATTTAGACGAAAAGTACACCTCCATGACCAAACGCAGGAAGAAGATGTCCTGGTCGCCTTTCTCCCCGAAGTGCAGTACTTTGCTGGAGGCTGTCGCTGTAGCCACACCGGCCCAAAGACAACGCTGTGCCAAGTGTTTCTCCTCTTTCAGCAGACCAGAGGAATTACAGGCTCACTTGGAGCTAAAGAAGTGCACATCTCTCTTCGGTTTTGACTCTGATGAAGAGAGTGAGTATAAAACCGGGGAAGTAGTTTAAAGATGTATGCAACTGGAAGGCCTTGATTTTGCTTTAACTACATGTTGGATGAATGCAGTATATTTTTGCAGTATATTTTTACAGCTGGGACAGCTTGAAGTACGTAGATTCAAGCATTTGCTTAACCTGTGATTGAAGATATTGTGAAATATTTTTGGTTAAATATGAATGTTCGACATGTTGTCCTTTTTTTGCCTGCTATAGTCATGTCCTAATTGGTATTTCTGTATTTCAGGTAATGGGTAATCAAGGTGACTCTGGAAAGGTGGATGGATCTCTTAAGATCTAGAAAGAAGATCTGCATCTATAGACTTGCTGCTAGGGGGTTCCTTGTGGACTCCTCAACTTAACCCCCCCCCCCCACACACACGCACGCACGCACACACACACACACACACTCACACACATTCCTATGGAGAAGGCCATGGAGGATCAGGCAAGTCTGGGCCCTGGTGCAACGATAGAACATAGAACCAGAGTTTACAAATGCCTGGGGCATGTCTATTAGCCAGGTCTGATGACTATTAGGCAGCCATAAGGACAGTTAATGTGGATTATATGTTCGGAAGAAGTGCCTGGAGTAAACCTGCAGGGTTTGGCCTGCTACTTCCATTGTTTGTGGTCCAGAGTTACTAAAGGGGTTGTGACTTGCTTTGAGCTGATTTCAAGTGACAGTTTTGATACTGCAGGGAGGCACCTGTAGCAACAAAGAAAAATAAATCGTATTCATCTTTTTTTTCAGAATAGACGCAATACGATGGTTTGTTTGCGTTTTGCACTCCGTTGTATTTCCATCACAGTTTATAACCACTTGCACTTCAGTAATTTTCTGTAATCATGATATACATATAGATTTTTACTATGGTATCACACACTGAGAAAGTGGCAGTTGAAAGCCATGTTGTTCAGTGTTTGCTGACTTTGCAGAGAGCATTTTCTGTTGACACTTTTCTTGACAGTAATGTCAGTACTCAATGACATGATGAGATTTAAGTTAAAGGCCCAAATGTTAAATGGCTGTGATATTTCTGAGAAATCAGCTGTGTACTTCTGTTTTTAAATCATAATGTTCCAAAGTTTTGTGAACCTGAAATGGTTTACTGTGAACATTGTATTCTTCATTCCTTTTATTATCGATAGACATTGTGAACATTACTTCTCCAATCAACTACAATTAGCTGCCATTGCGTTGTCAGTGCTTTTAGCACACAGGAATTTAATGTGATATGCTCTGTCGGCCTAATGGCTTAATGTAAAGAAAAAAATGTACAAAATATTTTGAGGTTGCTGGAAAGTGCTGGAGGAAAGCAAGTTTATCTTGGTGTCACAAAGTGCACAATAAACTGTGAACTATTTCGTCAATGAACAGGGGCAAGGATTAATTTATTATAGCTTTGTTTTATATTTAGCTCATGTAAATATTTGAACAGTTTGAATGACATCATTATTCATATTATATTTGGGTGTTGGAAACGGGTTTATATAACAGGTGTATATTGGGGGGGGGGGGGGGGGAGTAAACAAATAAAACATTTGAAATCGGAATGTGTCGCTGTCTGGTCTGAGTTCAAATACAATGTTTTTTAATGAAGAAATACGGATTTTTTTTAAATTGAAAGATGAAATTATTTTGAAAAAAGTGGGATGCTGAGTTAACAAAAATAAATTAATACATTAAATCTGTTGCATTCATCACACTTGCTTGGTCATATCAGAGAATGTTTAATGTGGGTCCACAAACTGAAGGAAACACCGGAAGTGACGAAGGCAAGTCTGCAGCCATAGCAGCAAAATCGATAGCATAAACAAAGCTACCAAAATCTTTAGCTATCAGGGCTCTGGTGGTATTATTTAGCTAGATGGCTAGCTTGCTGCATTTCTCTACGAAGTTGGATGGTTTAATTGGAAGGATCTTTCGATTGGCAATTATTTGACACTTTTCTGATTTGAATCTGGTTCCAGCGTATTGTGGGTTGTCTATTAATGTGTAAAGCTGACAAGCTTTGAGCCAGATAAATTGCTGCTATACTAGTATACAGTATTGTAGCTTGCTAGAGCTAGTTACTGCAATGTACACGTAAAGCAGCTAAGCTATTGCTCCGTTATCTGAGCTAGCTAACACTAGCTTGAAGTTCCATACTAGCGAGCGAGCTACGTTGCCAACATCGCTTTCTGACGTTGCCGCTACTGTAGCTACCATCCTATAGTTGTAACAGTACTGTACTTATAGCTATATGCTTAGCATGAACCCATTATTTGCAGAAAATACCAAAATGGGGCGATGATTATGGGTAGGTTTAACACAGCCACGTAGATAGTTAATCTACTGTTGTTTACCAATATTACAAACGAAGGATTTGGTTATATATTTTGGCATTCGTGTTTTAACTAACTAGAGCTAGGTACCTTACAGTAGTGTATTAGCTAGGTGAAATACAGATGGCGTTTCATTGTAAATCAAAGTAGGAAAGAAAGCTATATGATCCGTTTCCTCAAACAATTTGGATTTTGACTGCAATGTTCAGTCTGATGGCGAATTGTTGCAATTGGATGAAACGCTGGCGTGAGCCTGCAAGGTGAGTTGTAAACATTTTGTCTATGATTTGAAATGAATATAGCTACTAATGAGCGTAGTTACATTTGTATAGAATCAACCAGGTATTAGCGTGTGTAATGCAATGACCTGTCCTTAGAATCTGCCCAGTTAGTGACAGTTTTTTTTTTTTTTTTACTGATTCTCAGATATAAACCATTATGCTAAAATAGTGGAATTCGCTATATGGTCCTATATGGTAATTTATTAATTGTAGCCTATCTGCAGTGTTTGGCTGAGACTGGGGCCGAGAGAGGGGCTTTTCCTGGCTCTTTTACTGTGGGGTTTCCCCAATCAGGGACTAACCAGCCTACTGTTTGCCTAATCACATCACTCATGATGCGTGTCACTTGGTGCCAAATAAATTGTGTGTCTGCATCACTCTTCCCCCACTTAGACCTTGATAGCCAGGCCACAGGGTGATCCAGTGAGACAGTATGATACTAAGAGCCAGTATCTGGAAGCTGGTGGCACCACATGGTTCACTTCAGGAACCATATGCTCAGGGAGTAATCCTCTGCTAATCCAAGACCTGGCCTAAGAGGCGTGGGGGAGGTTGTGTTTGACTGTCTCAGCCTATATGTATGTGGGTCGTGCGGGTCGTGTGGGTCGTGCGGGTCGTGGTGTGCCCAGAGGTGGGTGCTGTACTCTAGGGGACAGACAGGGATACTCAAAGGCCCGTCCACTGCAGGTCTGGTCGACAGGCTTCCCCATGAAGGCCACTTGGCTTCAGAGGACCGTCCACTGGATAGTGCGCTTGATGTCCCTGCGGCGCAAGTGCCGTAGTTAAGTACTTTGGAGATGGAGGTTGTTTACAGGCTATGTGTGTTTGTTTCTAGTGATTGTATGTCCCCTCCTGCCATATAGTCTGTGCATTTGTCTGCATACTATGTGTGTGTGTGTGCTTATTTTACTTGACATGAGTCACTTTTTCAATATTTGTTAGCAATGTAAAGATTAGCCTTGTTTTGTTCTGTGAGTTGATAGTGAAAGACGCCGTACGCGTGCCTGCATTTAAGTGCACGGTCATTGTTAAATATGGGCTTTAGCGATAGAGGCTCCATTGGCTCCATTTGCCTTCTATCAGACACATGTCAAAGGGTTGAAGAGGACATTGGAATTGCCAACAAAGTAGGCCAAAAATGTTAAAGCATCTGATTTAGCAGGTAACCAGTCCATTGCAAATATTTTTTTTTTTTTACCTGTCAAGTTTGAAACCAGACAGCGAGTTGGAATGGAATGGAAAAATATGTTAAAACCTTCCCAGTGACTGCCTCAACTAAGCTGTGTGGCGTGAATGGGGGAAGTGATATGTTCTGTTGTCAGCAACGCTGCATGACTGCATTATTACACTGTATGGGTGTGTGTTTGTGGTTAGGTTATGTAGATGGACAGATTTATTATAAAGAGCTTAATGCTGACTCACTTGACTTCAACTTGTGGATAATCTTCTCTGCAATCCTGCAACCCAACATCCTCTGCTCTGCAATCCTACAACATGGCATATTCTGTATCCAGTATATCATGTAACCCATCACCAAGTTTATGTCTGGCTAACATGGATGATTTCAACACAACATAAACACTGAGTCGATTGAGACCAGCTTCACCAATTCAAGACTTCTGTTGAATTTTCATCACTCTTTGAATTCACAGGAAAGTGACGCTGGTCATGGTGGGGCTCGACAATGCAGGGAAAACCGCCACCGTCCGAGGGATCCAAGGAGGTTAGACCTCTCCTGGACAGGGACTTCCCAGATTGCTTAGTCATAGAATTCTCAAATGTTGTCATTGAGTCCCACTTTTTACTTCACCATTTCAATTCACCATTTACCAGTCTGTACCTCCATTGACAACAGGCATGCTGTGCTAAACAAAGAACCGTCTATGTGCGCGTGTGTGCTCTCAATTTCAGAGAGTCCAGAGGACGTAGCTCCCACGGTGGGCTTCTCAAAGGTGGACCTGAAGCAGGGCAAATTCGAAGTGACCATCTTTGATCTGGGTGGAGGCAAGAGGATCCGGGGCATTTGGAAGAACTACTACTCCGAGTCGTACGGCGTGGTGTTTGTGGTGGACTCGAGCGATGTGCAGAGGATCCAGGAGACCAGGGACACCATGGCTGAGGTCCTCAGACACCCGCGCATCGCTGGCAAACCTGTCCTGGTGTAAGTCTTTTCTAGAATCCAAAGTGCAGCACTAAACCACTACAACGGCAGCATTTGGTGATTTCTCAAGTGTCCTCTGTCAACAACACATGTTGTTGTCAGTTCACCCGGTTTCCACACAGTCACTTCTGACATCTCTCCGTTCCATCTATTGGCTCCCAGGCTGGCCAACAAGCAGGATCGGGAAGGGGCATTGGCCGAGGCGGACATTATTGAGAACCTGTCACTGGAGAAGCTTGTGAACGAGAATAAGTGTCTCTGTCAGATTGTGAGTGTGTGTTTTAAATGAATTCTTGGAAACTGTTCATTACATAAATCATTCTTGTCTTATGTTATTGCCAAGGCGAGTTATGTTAAGGTTAAGGGCTACATGCTTTGTGTTCATGCTGTAGTCTAGTGAAAACCAAGTTAGAACCCATGTGAAGTTTGATCATAGACCAAAGCTTTTTAGCTGGGATTGCAAAAAAGAACATTTAAAAAATCAGTTTTCCTTAAAAGGAACTCTTATTGAAATATTGTTAGCCTTTTTGTATTTGTTTTGTTTTCAGGAGCCTTGCTCGGCCGTATTGGGCTATGGCAAAAAGGTGGACAAGTCCATCAAGAATGGCCTAAATTGGCTGCTCAACAATATCGCCAAGGACTACGAGGCCATCACTGAGCGTGTGCAGAAGGACACTGCAGAGCAGAGAGCCATGGAGGAACAGGAGAAAAAAGAGAGGGCAGAGAGAGTACGGCGTATAAGAGAGGAGAGGTGAGGAGGAGAATGTGCCGGAGGAAGGGAATGAAGAAAGGGACCTTAGAAGAAAGAGAGCTAAACAAGTATAGTAGACCTGAGGACAAAAAGAGAGGATGAGACTGAGTGTGCCTGTTCCGTTCCTCTGAAAACAAAGCATCCTGTTTTTTCTGCCCAGGGATAGACTAGAAAAGGAGGAAGCGGAGCAAGAGGGCAGGCCCATCCAGGTGGAGGAGCCTAATGATGGCAACATGCCCAGCCCATTTCAGCCAATCATCACCGTGATATCTGAGGTGTGTATGGGCTGTTTGATTGATGAAGTTATCAAATTACAATGAAAATACATGTTAATCAGTGACCCGTCTGTTTCATTTACTGTAAAGTGTCAGGTATTAGAAAACAAATGTCAGATGATTCTGCACACATAGGTACTGTGTTGATGATGTCAGCCAGTCGAGGATATAGACCTATGTATTCTGCCATGTCGTGTAGAATGAAGACAAACAGAAGATGGAGATGAAGAGGCTGCATGAGACACAGGAGGGTGGGGCCAACCGGCCAAGGGGCGGGGAGGAGGAGGAGGAGGAGGATGAAGACGAGGAGGAGGAGGAGCCTGACAGTGAGAGACAAACGCCAGAGAGCATTGGTACAGGTGTGTTCTGTGTGTGTGTGGTTGTTCGAAAAAAAAGGGGATGGCGAGAAAAGAAGCCACACCCTGATTGTTTGCAATCCCACTTCAATCCCTCTTCTTCACCTCCTCCCCGCGCAGCTTCAGGCGACCAGACCAAGAAGAAGACCAGGAAGCTCCGTCTGAAGAGGAAACACAGGGTGGACCCCCTGAGGACGGAAGAGGGCGCTCCTGAAAGCCCCACCCCTCCACCCCCACCTCCAGGTATGGGCCCAGGAGCTTCACTCTTCATGGGGATGGGGGAGGGAATTAAGTTAGCAAGAAGAAGATTGGGTGGAGTAGAGAATGCTGTGTGTTACAATACTGTCAGTATTATAAAAAGGCATATTTGTCCTTCGATCCCTTGGCAACTAGGCTCGATATGGCAGACTATCTTTGGTGCCATGATCATGCCTTTTGACTTAGTTATAATGCAACATCTTACACCTTTTTATTGTCACTGTTTTCTCTCTTAGTCGGCTGGGCTACTCCCAAAGTTTCTAGGCTGCCTAAACTGGAGCCACTGATGGACACAAGACGTTCTGGTAAATGAATGTGTTCTCACACTGCAGTCCTGCTGGTCTCCCCTGCATGTCCATACAGTCTCGTGGCTGTGTGTGAACTCACTCACCCACATCAACTACCTCCCCACCCACTAAACTACTTACCTTCCTAGCCACTCACCCACCCATTCAACTACCTAACTTGGCTGTCTCTGGATCATGTTCATCCACTCATTTAACCCCCTCTACCTCCTTCCAGGATCCAGGGTAGGCTGACTTCCTCATCATTCAGCACTCTCTGCATCCATGACTGTGCCCTTGTCCCTTTCACTAACATCTGCTGTTTGCCTCTTGTAACACCTTCTCCATTCTGCTTCCTCCAGGCATGGTTGGTTTGTGTGTGTGTATGTTCATGATTTTTGAACTGGACGTCTGCTCAAATTGTTCTTGCATAACATTTACATAACATACGGGTTTTGTATCTTATCTTCAGTTCTCTTTGTGGAGAATTGACGACACAACATCTGTATTACAGATGACAGGTTTCCCTGGGCTTTTCTAGTGTAGTCACAGCCTTTCCTCCTCTCTTTCCCTTCCGCAGACTTCTATGGAAAGCCCCTCCCCCCTGTCGCGATCAGGCAGCGTCCGAACAGTGACACTCATGATGTCATATCCTAACCCTGCACCCCCTCCTGACAGTTCACTGACCCTACCCGTATCCCCCAAATCACAGCTCTCTTCTTTGGTTTCTGTTCAAAGTGCGTGCTGTATAGAAAAAGGTTCGCCAACCGAAGAAGGCATGAGATGCGATGGCCAATCAACGTGGAGCTGATGGTTCAGTTGAGAAGCAAAGGATGTGAACCAAACAACATAATTTCCCAGACTGATAAATGCAGTTCAGAACATGGACTTCAATGCTGAAATTGCTCAAATCTTTTTTACTGTTTATATCAGTATTATTGTACACTAAACTCTAACACATCTGTTTTATAACATATGTTTACACCAAGACAAAGAATGTTAATGTCAATTTTAAATGTACATTTGTTTGTTTTGTTTGTCTACATCAGATGTTGAATGGTATGTTGTTGCATAAATGTGTATACTGTCGAAATCACCCATTTACTATTAAGCTAACAAAATATGCTTTTGAATGATACTTAAAATATATTTTGTATTGTGCTTATTTTTGCACACAATTTTTTGCAGAAGCTGGATATTGCTGGCATATAAGACATTTTCTATAATAAATATTAGATACATGTAAAACAATATATATTATCAAGAGGATCATACAAAAGCTAAGGAGTTGTGTTGAGTGTGAGGGCTTTTTCCTACTAAACTCTTGTTTGCTTGTTACTGTGCTTTTTACTGTGGTTTCATTGCCCCCAATGTTCAGACTGTCTTACTTCACCTAAGTGAGTATTGAATTACCAGCTTTATCTTATAGCGGTTAATAAGCTGTGCAGCAAATATTGTTTGGAGACACTAAGGGCTACAACCACCCATTTTCTTTGAGGAATATTACATTTAAAGAGACACGTCTTGTATGCCGAAAGGAATAGGATCATGCAGAAACTCTAACCTTTACTCCTTAATGCTGCAAAACTATGTAAATGGTAAATTTTGAGGTGTAAAAAATATGGAATATTTAAAGAATAATATTTTTATGCTTATTACTAAACCAGCAAACCCATCACAGTGGACTGTTTCTTATTCTTTTGCTGTAGAATATTTATATTTTATTTTACTGTATTACTTTCAGTAAATACATTCAATGTCAAATATTGTATCAGTTTTTACATCAATTCCAAGTTCTTAATTGAGACTACAAATACATGTAGTCTACCAATATCTCATTTTACTGTCTAGCCTTCGCTTCATAGTTACTTACAGCTGGCCGTCTCTGATTAAATTGAAAGTTTTCTTGCATTTGTATGGTTACATTTTATACCTTGTTTGAATTTTGTTATAAGAATAAAAGAAAACGTCAAGACGTGTGTCAATAATTTGTCCAGCACGTTTACTGTATAATGTACTGTTACATATTTTGGGGCATCCCTTGCTTAAAACATATATAATTCATATCGTGCTTATACCAAAAGACTGACATAGAAAAAAAAAATAGTGATGAAGCTTTATCATAAAAAACCGAATCTTAACAGCATTTGAATTAACGTCGGAAGCAGGAACTGAGTTCAAGCGGTAAAGGAAAATTGGAGCATATTTAAAGGACGGACCAGAAGACGTTTCATGGAATGTAGAATGCAAAGATTTTTTATTTCAAGAGAATTTTATGTTCATAAGGGGCTCTCCAAAGTATTTCGAACAACTGCATATCTACAAATAGTCTTATCTTGCAAATTTATCATCGGTTCGAATGCGAGACTGTCAAAAAAGCAGGCAACGGTCCCAGTCCAACCGGTAAGAGATAAACTGTGCGTGTTGTTACTGAGGATACCCAGGTTCAATGCAACGTTTTCAAGTCCAAAAATGTGATTTGATTAAAGGTTATTACAAAATCTGCAAAAAGGAGACAGGTCTGCCAGCTCATATTGGACCAGTTTGAACAACAGTACACCAAGGAACTGGGCCCATTATGGCTCTCTGCAAGGTAAAGTTTTTTTTCTTGAATTGTCATCATTAGCTTGAAATCAATAACAGCCAGATATGGTGTATGGTGTGTACGGCCTATGCAGTCATGGTACCTTTGTTAGTCCTGTTTCATGTATTACTCTCTCTATAGGGCTGTGTTGCTGAACCCTCAGTGCTGGCAGTACGGCGTCATGCTCAACCGATTTACTTCAGTGGCAGACATCACACGGATCCTCAAGTTGCAAGGCTTCACCAGCATACTACCCAGCTCAGTTATCTACACCCCGGACCCTGTTGATACCCACACACCACAACCAGACACCCATCCTTCATCGATACTCTCGACCAATCAGTCTCTTCCCTCTCAGAATTCGCCTGTCCCCATTCCAAAGCATAACTCAGAGCCCAGCTCTCACCACCAACCCCCCCCTATGCCTTGTGCGGACCCAGGCCCTCAGCCCTCTCCATCCCCCCATCCCCCTCCTGTCCCCTCCCTGCAGTGCCTGATCCACACCTCCCCAGTACGGTTTCCCTCCCAGAGTCACAGGCCGGGCCAGTTGAAGCAGTACTACCTTCTCAATGCAGCCTCCCTCCTCCCGGTGCTGGCTCTGGGGGTGAGGGATGGGGACAGAGTTCTGGATCTCTGCTCAGCCCCTGGAGGAAAAGCACTTGCCATCCTGCAGACTGCTAACCCAGGTTTTTTACAGTTTATTTGACCCACAATATCTATAAAAAATGGGTTTACACATTTTACCTTTTCTTTTTCTTTCGCCTATATTTAGTTTTAAGGCCTGTTTAGGTCTACAAGGCTCTAGGCTTGATTTAATTATACTCATCATAGTAGCAGTACAATACAGCCTAATACAGCAGTGGTAAGGCAACAATCAAATGGTACTTTGCTCTTGCTTTAGTTTTTGCCTTGTACTAATCTGCTGAGACTAAGTACTGCTTCCCTGTGTTGTTTCAGCTCTTTTGTGTTGTAATGAGGTGGATCCTAACAGGAGGGATTGGCTTCTTAAAACCCTGGAGTCCTTTCTTCCTCACTCGCTAAGCAACACAGTCACTGTCTGCAACCTAGATGGTCGCACATTTGGGGAAAGTCAGCCTGGAATGTATGACAAGGTGATGAACACAAACAAATCATACAAATCATATTTTGCTATAAAAAAAAAATAGAATCCTTTGCTAGATTCCACAACACGAACCCCATATTTAATCCCAAATCCTAATCTGTAGTTCATTCAGATAACCAGACAGGGGCGCTGTTGATCCTTAATCAAGGTAAAGATGTGGGATTTTAAAAAGTGCATGAAGACATCAAGTATTGTTTGACCTTGACATGCAGTCTTTCATATTGGTTTTGTCCAACCTTGTAGTCTACTTTTACATTAAGAAAAGGCTACCCTAAGGCCAGCCAATAGTATGGTTACTGACCCAGCCCATGTTCTACATGCTGAGCATGAGCCACTGCCCTCCGGGAGGAGATTCAGTGTCCTCTGTTGCAGATAAAATAGATTTAAAAATGTATTTGTCCCTGTGTCAATAAAGCATATATATATCTGTAGGTAAGAAAAGGAGGAAGCCAGGATGGACACAGGAGGATCTTTGTTTTTGTTAAAGGGATTGGTGCAGATCTCTGCTCTTAGTGACGTGTTTGTATTTTATGTTTGTGAAAATGTTCTTTTAAGAACCTTGCTGTATGTTTTTATTCACGTTTGAATGTGGAATGGTTGTCTTTTACAGCTGCAGCATGGGGTAAAAGCCCACACTTGGTTTGCTTTCCTGCGCCTAAATGATTCAAGCCATGAACCTAAGATTATTTTACTTAATTAACTATTTTTGCTCAGTTTACACAGAAGCCAGGAAACTTCCCCCCAAATGAATTTTTCCAATAAGCATGTGTGCTTTACATTTACATTAATTAATTTAACAGACGCTTTTATCAGATGCTTAAAATGCTAAAAGCTAACTGCCATTAGTTACAGCAGACAGGGCTGTGGTGTTAAGTGAGATAACTGCTGAGCAGTAGGGGGCTGTGTGTATCTGAGGAAACTGCTAAGAGGCTGTTAGTAAGTGAGCCAATGGATAATGAGACTAGCGGAAAAGCAGGAATAACCCCAACAAATCTCTTTCTAAAAGCAGATTAGAGAGAGAGGAAAATGGTAGCTAGAGTGAGATAAAGGAATCAAGGTGGGGAGGACAAAGAAAGGTGTAGGATTACTTTTTGTTGTCAGATTTCTCACCATTTCATCTCTCCAAGGGGGTCTGTGTCTCCCCCAATCCTCCACCATCACACGCTGTTCTCTCACTTTGTTCCTCTCTCGTTCTTGGTTAACACCCCTATAATGATTCTATACTATCTTTCTATCTTCATTCCTCCCTTTGTCTTTCCCTCCCCTCTCCCCAGGTGTTGGTCGACTCTCCGTGCTCTAATGACCGTAGTTGGCTGTTTTCCACCCTGAGCCAGCAGGGGGCGTCCAGGCTGAGAGAGAGGAGGAACCTACCCAGCCTTCAGAAAGCTCTGCTCAGGTAAATATCCAAATCAGATACCTTTTGATTTTCCCAAACCCTCTCCTTTCCCATTGTTCTGAGAGGACTGTATTTTCTGTAGCTAGGGGAGGACATGCTTTCACTTGTTTCCTCTTGATGGTTTATAGCAGAGGCGCAGCAGAAAAACAGCCCCACTGACTTCACTTCCTGCCCCTACCACTTTAGGTCAGCTCTTCAAGCAGTGCGTCCAGGGGGTGTGGTTGTGTACTCCACATGTACTCTGTCCCGTGCTGAGAATCAGGAAGTGGTGGAGGCCGTCCTATCGTCTGTTCCGGGGGCGGAAACTGATGATCTGGAGGAGGAGCTGGTACT
Organism: Hypomesus transpacificus; assembly: GCF_021917145.1. Lineage (NCBI taxonomy): Eukaryota > Metazoa > Chordata > Actinopteri > Osmeriformes > Osmeridae > Hypomesus > Hypomesus transpacificus. The sequence goes on along the minus strand of NC_061071.1, from coordinate 938,723 downwards.
CCCACTCTCAGACCACTTTACCTTTGCTCCGCCTGTTCACGCCCCCAGTGGTATTCTAGTAGTCCCTCATCCGGGCAAGACCTGGGGGCCCATGTTTGTGTCACGCATCAAGAGGACACACTGAACCTAAGTAGAAAATGGTGTCACCCAGCCAACACATCATACATGTTTATTCATGATGTACAACATGATGTACAATGATGGTAATTGTTCTATGCATCTGTGAAAGCATTTATTTATTATAAGGTTAAGACAATCTCCAAGGTTATTTTGGGGGAAATATTTGTCAATTAAAGAGTTGTGGAAAGCAACCATTATACAATTTGATGGGTTCGGGATGTCTAGAAAAGTCTGTGCCAGCACATCACACCTGAGGAAGGTAGAGCAGGTTTACCTGACCTGACCTGAACAAACAAAGCTAAAGCACTAAACAGGCAGACCGGTTCAAACTAAATTGTACATGAGTATACCAGACTACACTAAACAAAACTAAAGCAGGCAGACCAGTCTAGACCAGGCCATAAACACTGTAAAGGAAAATGAAGGGATGTTGATTTGTCAAGTCATGCACGACACCCTTTTTAATCACCGCCCAGTTCATTCACCCAGGAAATGAATAGTCATATTCAGACCTCTTGCAGGGGACGCTTTCACCAGTGTGAATCAAATGTGAAACCAGGTTTCTTCAAGTGATTGCAGTGCGAGTTAGATGACTGCTGGACTGGGAAATGGCCTTGGCAGCTTCGGCGCTCGCATCACAGTTGACATTTAGAACCTCCCTCTCATCTCTGCTGCTTAATAATGTCAAAACCTGTTACCAGCAATGCCTTCTGGGGGAGAAAGAGCTTTTTCTAGTCGTTGGGCAGTTTGTGGGCATTATACAATATGTCTACTGTGTCATGACCTCAGAAAGGCTAATTGATGTTGGTTTAGAACACCTCCACTGAACTACAGTCATGTCCAAAAACTGAGACCACGAGACATATGCTTTAATTTTGCATTTCACATGTAATAATAAACATTTTCATTGCTAATGATATCAGCTTAGCAGTTTAAGTGAAAAGTTGAAACTTTGTAAAATGTACATGAATTTCAGAATATCTTACGTTAGTATTTGGTAAGTCTCCCATCATTCTATCCCAGAATGATGTTCCGATTAGCTTTTTGTGACGTCACAGAAGGCTTGGCTTTCTCAATCTTCAGTCCTCCCATTAATTAAATGATCAAGGTGGTCTCAGACTTTTGAACCCTACTGAGTGCCATCCTCTCAGGCTATCCCTCCATATGATAAGAGAGTCAGATGGCTTTGCGGTTAGGGAATCGGACTAGTAACCTGAAGGTTGCCAGATTGATTCCCGGCCGTGGCTAAAAATGACGTTTTGTCCTTGGGCAAGGCACTTCACCCTACTTGCTTCGGGGGGAATGTCCCTGTACTTAGTGTAAGTCGCTCTGGATAAGAGTGTCTGCTAAATGTAAATATGATAGTCCTACTGAGTTTTAGTTTTACTGGCGAAAGTGGCAACTGCTCCAGCTTGCCCCCACATTAGCCAAATAGCACTGTAGTCAGATTTACATATAGAGGAGGAGAAGCAGGGACTTGATTTGAGATTTGGAGAGCGTCCATGTCCCACCCACAAACATGAGATTCTTCTGGATGTCACAGAACATCCCTAATGGCCTCATCCGTCAAACAGGCAGGTGAGCAACATTGTCGGAGAAAGGCACTTTGGATAACCCTGATGGCCCATTACAGGAGATGAGGGAGGAACAGGAGAGAAACGAGAGAAGAGAGGACTGCAGAAAAAAGAGAAAGCAGGAAACAAAGTAGACGAGTGAATAAGTATTTTTGGCTCTACTTTGCCTTGAGATTACTCTATCTAGCAGACAGTCTGTAGCCAATGTTATCTGTGTAAAAGGTATTATGGCTAGCATGACAGTACATGTACCTGTTACACAAGTGAAACTAAAAACACGATACCATTTAATTGCATAGCAATTCCTATGTCCCTGCAATGTTTTTTTCTATAGGCTTGGTATTGCTATGTAGTTATATGGTAGCATAATGTAACCTTAATGTAGGAGGACTCCCAGGACTGCCTTGGATAGAAAGTGTCGAGAAAATCCCACTGTCTTCAAATATGTCATATCCACAAGAGCTCTTGTAAGGTTACTGATGTGTGAACATGTGCATTCTATGAGTTAAAGAGGCTGTTGGTTCAGTGGAGAGCCCACGGTTATAAATGTAATTGCTGTCTAGAGAATGATGGCTTCAAATGGCATTGTGCCTGTGTCAAACACCCACACCAGTCAGACACTCGTACTCGCAGATTATTGGCTGTTATTCTGATATTGCTATTTTTATTGGCTGCCCTAGTTTACTTGCAATGCTCCGACTCCCTTTGCAACAAATATGTCAAACGTATCGCCGTGCTCGAACGAACGGACCACCGTTTTCGCACAAAGCAACTTTGAGAGGGATGCGGAAGGGGGTTGGAATGGGGGCTATGCTGAGGTCGTCCATGTTGTTGACCCCCGCGTGAACTCTGAGTCTTTCTCATTCCCAGATTACTGGGTGTCCTGGGGGTCTCCCCATTTCTCGCGCTCTGTCAAGCAGTAGCCCTCCGCCACTTCAAAGGGGGAGAATGTAGGCCTACTTTGCATAATCATGTGGAGAACTGCTTTTGCCAGAGAGGCGGGAATTAATTTGCAGCGCCTCCAGATGTAGTCATTAAAACGGCGCTGGCTAAGATGCCGGGCATGGAGATGGAGCCAAACAACGAAGACAGTGATTATAGTGGAAAGGGAGAGGAGAGATGAGGTGAAATAAATATTAGAAGAAGTAAGAAACAGCATTTAAAGGTATTTGAAAATAAGGAGGTGTGATTGATTATAAAACAACTCTTATTCCTAATCTATTTGAAAGCTCCGCTGATACGCTGCCAGGAAAGGTCAAGAGCATCTGTACTTCTATTGTCCTACCACTTAGCATGACAAGGTGCAATAGGTGTTAGTGCATACTGATTAATGAGGGGTTTTCTGACTCTTATCATGACACAGCTCTCCTGTGAGACTAAATACCTGAGTAGTGGAGGTAGAAAATTATTTTCTAAGTGGAAAAGGACAAATGATACACTGCAACACCTGGACTGGTGATAATTGGCTGCTGACATTCTTCCAAAGTGGTTGCACTCACAACTCCATCCATTCAAAGACACCCCCCCCCCCCCACACACACACACACACACAAATACAGTTTAAAATCATTTCAATGACTGTCTGTCGGCGGTGGTTTGAATTAGGAGCAGTCCATTGATCCCATTGTGCCAGACAAGAGCGATCAAGTACATATGAGTAAGATATGATAGATAAATGATTTCTGCTTGTTCTGTATTTCTACCACGGTTTGACACTCACCAGTGGCGTATCCACGAGGGGCCCCAGGGGGGCTCAGGCCCCCTCCTGTCCAGATTTCTGATTGCTTTCAATGACAAGAATTAAGCAATTGTTGGTAAAAAATATAATGTTTGCGTTAACTTTACTTGTACTGAAGTGGCAGCCTAACAAAAACTTTTTTGTTAGCAACTGTGTATTAGCAACTGTGTTGCTAATACTCTCCAACTATAGAACAACACTAAATCCTGATAAAGAGACAGAGGCTGGTTAGAAGGGGATCATCGATCAGACCTCCTTTCTCTGATCACTGTAAAGGTGACACAGCCCTCAGATAGTTTTCTCAGCAGGCTTGTGCACCCATCACTGTCAACATGGAGAGAGTGCCCGAGGGAAGGCCAACACACACTTTTCCAGTAAAAGGAAAACTGATTTAAAAATTCGACGCCACCAGAAAGGATTAAGAGTGGGGCAAGGATTGTGTGAGACGGACGCACAAGTGACCTACTGCCAACTTTGCAAAGTTTCCATGCCTCTCGTACAACCTTTCAACTGGAACTTTTATCATTTGTCAGTATTCTCTCTATGGCATGAAAGTTAATGGATTAACAGACAGACGAGCTGACAGGCAAATGGACAGACATGAGTGGACACGTCCCGAACAAGCAAAGACCGCCTCACCCCGCTTTCACAAACACGCCGTCTGTCTGTCTGTCTGTCCGTTTGTCTGACAGTGGAAGTAAATATAAGAGTCTGACAGTCAGCGAAATTGACACACCTTCAAAGACCGTTTGCTCAATCACTCACCAAAGGCGTCAGGAAGACAGAAATAATGATGAGATTCTCTTGCCTCACCTGATGGACTTGAAGGGTTTTGATTGGACCTTAGTCATCAATACCATATGTCCTGTGTAGCTGTCAAAAATATAGTAACATTTGTTTGAGATCATTTAATGGTACATGACATAACAGTTGATTCATTTTACAAATGGAAGATCATACAACAGTGCATATAGGAAGTATAGCACACAATTAAAGATCAGAAGTGCAAAGTTCAAACAAGACTTTGTCCAGTCGTGAATCCTAGTTATATCTGTGAAATATGGATGGTTCCATTTTCAATTATAACAACGAAGACTGGTTTCCTGTGTAGAATTGCTTTGACATTTTGTTGTTGTTGAAAACAGTATGTCTTGAAAGCAGACAAATCCCAGTTTGTTGTCTGTGTAGCTCTGGATCTGCTGTGGTCAGTGTGTTTCATGTTGCTCGGCCTGTCAGCTGATCCCTCTGTAACGACTCCTGTCTACCCCTCCATCTGACCGGGCCTAGACACTATCAGCTCATTCAGTCATTGAGTGGAAGGGCAGACAGGTTGTTGTGCTCTATACCACTTTTTAAAACATGGCGTAGTGTCAGACTCTCAGACTTCAAAGCTTGTTAAAAGTGAAAGTGACACATCGAAAGGAGGGATGAGTATAAATATTGAATGATTCGCCTACAGGGAAGAGAGGAAGAAGTAGGGGGAGGAGGGACGGGGGAGACAGAGAGACAGACTTCATAGTTACTTTATGTTTTCAAACTTGAGAGGGAGAAAAGTTTGAATTGCTTTCTTCTCTGGAGTCCGTTTCACATCTATATTTCTGTCGTGGGCTTGACATACTCTATCTTATATACATTAACCTATGTCATTATATCTCCATACCTCCATCATTCATCTCACTTATTACCCTTTGATAAAAATGGTTGTAGTGAAAATATAACAGATTAAACCTTTAGTTTTTCAGAACAACTACTGTGTATATTCTGTACAGACGCACTGGACTACAAGATAAGTATCTGTTTTAATACTCATATCACATCTTACTAGTATTATAGACAAGGTTGTATGGTATCAGTTTTAGATGCTTATTGATATTCATACCACTCTCCATACTACTGTGCAGTCCACAATGACAGCTGTGTAGGAAAGTGTTCTGGAGTGCTGTTATCTTTATGTTATTGATGCTAATGAGCACAATCTACTAATTAGTGTATTATAAAGACTGGGTTGTTGTCAAGTAGCCTTGTTGCAAGGGTGACATGTGGAAAACAAGAGAGGTCAAACAGAGTTCATTGTCATGGAGGATCAAAGGTTTTGGAGCTCTGAGACAGCATGTAGCCAATGATCTGTCTTCCCTCCCTCCCTCCCTCCCTCTCTCTCTCTCTCTCTCTCTCTCTCTCTCTCTCTCTCTCTCTCTCTCTCTCTCTCTCTCTCTCTTTCTCTCTCTCTCTCTCTCTGTCTCTCTCTCTCTCTCTCATTCTCTCTCTTTCTCTCTCTCACTCTCTCCCTCTGTCTCTCCTATTGATGCATGCCTGTGCTCACTTTATCTATCTGATTCGCACACTTTCTCTCTCCCCTATGTGACTTTGATCTTGGTCCCAGTGCAGAGGGGAGTGATACAGGCCTCCCGGCTGTTCTCTGTCTGTGAGCGTCTCCTCTCCAGCTCCATGTGCTGGGCCTAGCGCTGTGTGTCTGCCCACACCTCATATCCTCACACTGCACCTCTAATGGCATTACTACACACTAGATCTGTGTTGCAAGAATATGGCACACATGTAGGCATGTCAATCTTATTCCCTGAAAAAGATTTAGGAATGCCTTTTCAATTTGCTGAAACACCTTTTACTGCTCGCTTGCAAAATAACCTCTAAATAAAACTGACATAAAAATGTCAGTTTGATATGGGTATTAGCATGCATGTGAGAGACTGAATAAGGGAAGTAGAGAGACATCTTTGCTGTGTCTTTAGAGAGTTGATAGTTTGTCTAGAATTGATCGTTTGAGGTCTAGAATGTTGATATGAGTTCAGACATACAGTATGTAGAAGAAGAAGTTGGTGTGATGAATGTAATATCTAGCTAACCCCTTAATCACAAAGGCAATGTGTAACAAGCAGCCTTAGATGATCATTAGAAAGTCCTTAGTAATTTGTCATTGTTAAAAGGGGGTCATCAATGGACGGGAAATTACTCCTGTTTACACTGCAGTGATTATGGTTAGATAAGGCACAACAATTAAGACATTGTAATTTGGGTATAGTGAAATGCACCACACCTGTAAAACATTAATATAGGACAAATTGTGATGTTATAATGACAATTCTTGTTATTTTATTTTAGGGGCTCAAATATCCATAAATACTTGAAATACTTGGTAACACTGAAATAGTGATATATGATTTGTCTTTGATCTCAACGTTTACAGTGTTGAGAATTTAACTGTAAATTTGAAATGAGTGGATGAATTTAAGAATGTTTGGGAGATGTATTGAGGTGTTTTCGGTTCAAACGTGTATTACAAAATGATTGACAGCAGAAGAATGCAGCCAGCAACGTCATGCAGGTGAAACTTTAAACTCCAAATAAATGACCAAATTGCAGGGGCGGATCTAGAGATTTTCAGTCGGGGTGGCAATGGGGTGGCAGAAGGAAGTTGTTGGATGGCCCCCTGGAGGCGAATCAAAACCGAAAATAGGGGGGTACAGTACTCCCAATGGTAAATTATTAGGCTATAACATTGTAGTTCAAATTAAACAGTAACATTAATATTATTTATTGAAATGTTCTGTAATGTACAAATAATATTTTTCCATGGGAAGATTGAGGTTCATGTTGTTTAATTGTAACTTGCAACTAAATGCTCTTATGGTTCTTCACTTTGGGACTTATTTGTGTTTTCACAATGCATGCTTCATGTTTTTGCTACCCGCAATGTTTGGGGCTATCTCGTTGTTATAATCAGTGACCTATGCACTTTTGTAAAGATCTCTCTTGGAAGTCGCTTTGGATAAAAGCGATTGGGGTGGCAGTATTTTTTATTGGGGTGGCAGCCGCCACCCCTTGCCACCCCTTAGATCCGCCACTGACAAATGGGATATTCAAATATTTCATGCCAAACAAGGGTAACGAAAGAAATGAAAATAAATGAATATCCAGCTCTCCAGGGACCTGGGCTCCTAACCCAGTGTGACACAAACAGTTTGAACATCAAGAGCATTATTCAAATGAAGGCAATAGCCTGGAGATGGAAGGAAATCAGAATGATAAAAACTGCTGAAGTTGTAAAGAAATACCTTTCTCTCTGTCTCTCTTTCTCTCTCCTTGCCCTCTTTTGAATAGTGTCTTTCTATCACCATCTCTCTTTCTTTCTCCTAATCCCTCCTCATTACCTGTCTCTGTTTTTTCTCTCCATTTTTCCATCCAGCACACTTCCCTTCCTCTCTCCTCTTTCTCTTCCACATGGCTCATCGCTTAATCCTAAGAGTCAGCCTTGTCAGGTGAGCAAAATGTAACAGAATCTCTTAAACCTCTCTCTCTCTCTCTCTCTCCCCCCCCTCCATCTTTCTGTGGCTCCCAGGGAGATCAGTGGAAGCAGTATGAAGAAGTGTTCAGGGTAAATCACGGCGTCAGCATGGCACATGTGATCTGGCCGCTCCGTGGGAGGCTGTCTGAGCCCTGGATCAATACGACCAGTGACATGCCCCTCCCTTCCGCTTTACACTGTCGTGCCTTACAGTTTAAAACAGTGTTTTAAGGCAATGGTACACAAGATGTCCAATTACGATTCGGAGACATAGACGTTTGCAGGTTGCAAATTAGTATTAAATATGGGCAACCTTCTTGCTGTGCTCCTTTCTGCAACCCCCCCCCCCCCCCCCCCTACATTCCTCCCCCCTGCTGTCTGTTGCATCACTCAGTTGCCATGTGTGCCAGTTTTGCTCCCGGAGCCTCGGCCACTTGATAGTGTTTTCATGTTCCAGTGAGGCTTACAAGGGCACTTAGCACTCAGCTGCCATAACATACACTGGCTAGACCCTTCCCCCTCACCTTCCCCCTCACCTTCCCCCTCATCTCTCACCATCTAGTCTGCTACCCTTCTTCTTCTCCTCTCTCCCTCATCTCTCTCTTTCTCTTCATTCTCATCTCTTTTTCCTCTTTCTCTCTCTGGTCTTCCTCTATCCACCATGACCCCTTAACTCTGTTTATGTCCTTGCCGTCCATTTCTCCCACTGTCTCTCTACTCCTCCTTTTTTATACTTGTTCAATGGTAATATAAAAAAAGATTTTGCTGAAAATGGGGAAACTTATTCAACTTTCTCTACTCTTCTAAGCTCTCTGTGGTTTAGCAAAAGCTTCTGGTAACTTTTTTGTTGTGTTGATAGTTTTAAGTGGAAGGTAGGGGAGGGGTTTTGCACATTGAGGGAGAGAAAGTTATTCTGTTGTTACGTGAAAGTTATGTGTAATGTTGGTTGTTATTGATGGGGCGCTGCCTGTGATTGTTTGGCTGCCTTCTAAGATGTTAATGTTCGTAAATAATGAATGTAAAAAAAGACTGTAAGTATTCTCCAGATGGGGACTGTGATTGTGTTGAGGTTGTGTTATGGGTGCTGAGGATTATATGCTGGGGTGTTTTTTGGGGAGATTAACACTTTGTTTCTTGCAGTTTGTGTTACTACCGCTTTCAGTGAAAACCACTCATTGTCATGTTTTAGTTTTCAAAAGCATGTTTGACTAGGCCTACATTAGGGGTAAAATGTATATTCTGTTAAAGTATGATCTATTCTATTATAGCCTAACATTTCATAGGCTATTCTATGCTCACTCTATGCACCACCTAATTCTGTTTTATTGCGCGATCACTTACCATCAATAACTCGAGTCATAAAATACCTAATTTGTTCATCTTACATGCCCGCTTCCCTTGCCAAGCAGCCAGTAGTATGTAATTGTCTTCGGTTGGCCCACCAATAAGAAACAACCATGCAATGGATTAAGAGTACAGTCGACCGCAGACCAAGTAATTAATGATAATCTAATTACTAATGTCTCTAACATTATACTCCGAGGCAGTTTTGCAGCACTTACTGTTAACTGTGTATTTAATTTCATGCTACCAACTCAGGCCCTGTAAAAGGAATGAGGTTCCTTCATAAGAAAAGTATTTATTTCAGTTTAGGCTACGACTTTAACGGCATGATGTCAAGTGTCTGAAGGACCTAATCAGAGGGAAGAGAGGCAACCAAAGCACGGAACCGGTCTGTAAACAAAGGCTATTGTTTACAGCTTGTCGTCACATTCATTATGCATTAACTTCGTAGAATGAATAATGCAAAAGACTAACATGTTTACACAAGTCGTTAAATTGTCACATGAATAACTGATTCATGTATAAAAGGTGCTAAGGGATCTAACGTAATGAAACAGCAAACACGCTTCCTCTGACATATCTTGGTATGTCATTTAAACACTGTGATTGTAAATAATCATAAAATAAAAATTATCTATTCATAATCTATTTTAGACCACTATAGAAAGTGGTTAGTGTTTTATTGACAGTAAATGCTAAACTAATTGGATACAGTTTCAATAAAGAAAGGGCTAGCCTTGAATTAAAATATGTTATTGAATTTGTATGTGAACCTGCTGATATATCATGACACATGTCAAACACCCCAGGCTTCTACCATAAGGCTACCAAATTATGGACTCACTTTGCTGCAGCAAGCTCAATTTAACACTAACTATCTGAATGAAAAACAAACAGTCCATTCAAAGTGCAATTATGGC